>NW_026624469.1:42338-61780 GCF_030028575.1 Malurus melanocephalus
AAAAAGAAGAAAAAGAAGAAAAAGAAGATAAAGAAGAAAAAGAAAAATATTTTTTTCTGAGGCATCTTTCCTAAATTCTTCATTTTTATTATTAGAAGAATATATTAAACTTTATTATTAAAAGAATAACAGTCTTACCTTACTAATTTCCTTTAACTTTCCCTGAAAATTTAATGAGGTAAGTATATTATTAATGAAAATCAACCTAGAAGGAGCCTCATGTATGCAGCCTGCTGAGGACTGAAGTTCTGAGCTGGATAAATCTCATGTACACAAGTGCCAAAGCTTTATCACCTGACCAGCAGAGCTGTTGCAAAACTCAAATTTCTGTTGTTTAAAGGGGAGGAAATCAGTGGCTAAAGGCAGCACACAGCCATGATTTCATGTCACGTCTGCAAAATTAAATTAAAATTAATTCCTCAGCTCGTCCACATACCTGGTAGGCATTTCATGGATGTCAGACCCACTAATATTTAATTTCCTTCTCAAGCTTCTCCTTAAGAATTTATGTCTAACATCCTTCTGGATGTATCCATTTAACAATGGAGATTCCTTGGCAAATTTGGGAAACTTGTCACAGGGCTGTATTAGCCTATTAAAAATTAACAATTAGCCCTGTGAATTAGATAACTTCAGGCTCTGTTAATACCTTGTGTGTAAGTGTAGGGCTCCATGAAAATTGRGAAGGTGAGAAAACCTTGCAATATCTAAAGGCAGCAAAACAAAGTGCAAATTTTGTGATGTGGAATCACAAAGGATTTTTTCTACTATTAAGAGATTCTAGGAAGATTTTGCTCCCAACAAAACAACTGCCTGTAGGATAAATGATCCTAGAGAGACAGCTGTTTTGGGTGTCTAGAAGGAGGGAAAATGGCAGCCAGATATCCAGATCTACTATCTATCTATCTATCTATCTATCTATCTATCTATCTATCTATCTATCTATCTATCTATCTATCTATCTATCTATCTATCTACTGTAAAAGAATATACACCACAGGAAAGTCAAACCCAAGCTAAGATTTTCAAAGGAGCAAAGTAAAGCAAGAACATCGTTCCTGTTTGGTTCTGTTGGTGGTTTAGTGCCACTGTGGTGGGACACTAAGATCCTTAAAAGAGAAGCAAAGTAAGAGAGGAAAAAAAGTCCTGTTAGGATCTACACAAGAGACAGTGAAATTACAATGTCTGTACCTATAGGARCACCCCCAGGAGGAGCTTGGTCAAGAATCAGTGTCTGCAGGGCACTCCACTGTCCATCAGTGCTGGTGAAGGTCTCAGATCCTTGTGCCATTTGCCTTCAGTTCATCTGCTTGGAGCATGAATGGGTCAGCTAATGCATTCCAGATAGATCCCAAYCCTCATTCCACAAACCTTCTTTTCCAGCTCTGTGAGTACAAAATATGCCCTGTATGTCTGACATCAAGCTGGAGCAAAAAATCAGATAAACTAAAAGAAAACAYTCCAGTTGTTCCTTTTCATCCTGCTGCAAATGTCCATCGTGTAAAATTTTGTTAATGCCGGTAAGTCATATGGAATGAGCAATGAGAGCAGTTTGTCCTTTCCATATTTCTGAGTCTGAAGGCATTGTCACTTTTCCATTTCAGCTGGTTGCTGTTTAGAGCTAGAGCAAGAATTGGTGTTGGTGGTAAACTGCAAGTGAGCACCATAGAAATGGAAAAGCAGTTTCTGTCTCAATAGATGTCAAGCTGTTTTAATACATTATTCTGGATTCTGACAATGTTTCTCAAGTGTGGAGCARTATTTTATGCTTGACCATAACAGAGGTTGCAAAAGGATTTGGGAGGCCTCTAATAAAATCTTTTATGTGTTCATAGATGGATTTCATAAGCCAGTATCATTAACATGGTTTAAACAATTCCATGCCTTTGCCTGCATCCAGACAAAGCTATGGCTGTGTTACTACTTCTGCTTTTACTACTTAGAAAGGCCTAAAGTTGGCCTTTCCACGAGTTCCCTGTGGGTATTCTTACAAGAARTGGATTTAACACAGTACTCGACACTGTGCTACAGCCAATAAATCCAGGATAAGTTACTTTAGTGTTCAGTGGRTTGTAATATTTTTGATTGAAGATGGGAAATTACACCCCTCAGGCTGAGGCATGGGTCTGGAGTGACATTAGTGGCTCATCATTTCCTTGCACAAATCAGGAAGGAGAGAGAAGAGACTGACAAATTTGAGATGGATAACTTTGTAAGGTGTCAAGAGCTTCCCAGTGAATCAGTGGGTGGAGCTTAATGAAGCACAGTGATGGATGGTCTCAGATTGTCTGAAAAGCCTTTGTAAATGTGTGTGATCTTTTCTGCAGACCAGGATTCTTCCACAGAGCTCAGTTCAATAAACTGAAGATGCAGTTTGGGTTAATTACAGACTTAAAAGGTTTAGTTGCAGCACAAGYTTTTCTTTGCAGACATCAGAGTCTACCCATGTCTTTTTAATGAACTCCATGGCCAAGGAACAGAATAGGATGAGAGGATGTATCAAAAGCAAACATTACTGCGCACTGTTAAATACTCATCAGAATCTTCATTCCAGAACTAAACCACAGTCTCCTGGTTAAAGCCTTTGTTCTGGTTAGAGCAGATTTTGGAATTCGTTTACATTTGTGAGATTTAAAACAGAGGCATCTTGTATGGTTTGGGAGAAGAAGAGTTTTGTCAGATGCCTGGCCTGATTCTACAACTTTCTGTAGAACTTCTAGGGACTGCACTCCTTGTGAAGGTGGTGTAGTTAAACTCTCAACATGAGACAGGATGAATTAGGGTCACAGTGAATTTGGTAGAWCTCACAGCAAGACTTTCTTTTGACTCTCGGTTGCCTGGCAGAAAGGCTTGCTGATGAAAGCAGAGGTCAGAACTCCACAGATGGATATCAGTGGAGATCAATTCTTTTTCTTTCAAACACTTATCTTTAAACACAAACAGAATTTTTGAGTGTCATAAGATCAGCTTAACTACAGTCCGTATAACCACAGGTACAGTGCACTGTTTTTCTCACCATTTTTTCTCATTTCTTTAAATTCCTGCAGTGTAGCAGAATATTTATCCTAAAGCAGTTGTAAGCTGTTTACTTCTAGATGTGGATTTCTTCAGTTTCTGGCTGTGTTTTAATTTGGAATCCATTTCTAATTGCATGCTTGCAGAGAAAATTCTKGATGAGTAATTTCTTTCTGTTTTACTCAATATAATGCAGTGTATTTATGTACATAGATAGCTGTCTATGGCTTTCTCTAACTACTCTCAGGAAAAAAAAAAACAACCTCAGTCCAAAGGGTATCATTTCCTCCTTTTTTTTTTTTTTTTCTGGTTTTTTTTTTTTTTTTTTTTTTTTTTTTTTAAGCTGGTGGAGCCCTGAGACCTGCTTTCATAAGTGGGAAACCTGGAACATCGATCTTGGGGTACTGGAGAGGGAGGAGGAAAAGAGGAGATTTAACAGATCGTGCAGAACATGTGAAAGTCAGATGTTATACAAAAAATCCATGTTGCACAGTGCAAATTTCTCAACTGGAACCCAGTCAGTCTGASGTTATCCATTGACACAAATTAGTGCTTTGTACACAGAGATCGACTGGTTGTGGTGAAGGAAGCCAGCTGAAATCTATAAGAGCATTATAACACGTAACAGGGGGCAGAGCTTTGTCTTTTTAACACTTTTGTGCTTTCTAGACATCAGCTAAATATCAGCTACTTTAAAAATAAAACCTGTTTTCTCCTTAATTTACTTCCTCCCTCCCCACAAAGGATGCAGYATTTTCAGCTAGAGCCAGAGGAAAACTGCATTCCCTTTCCCTTTCTAAAACATCTCAATCATAGAATAATAGAATTGTTTGGACTGGAAGGGACCTTAAAGATYATCTTGTTCCAACCCCCTGCTATGGACAGGGACACCTTCCACTAGACCAGGTTTCTCAAAGTTCCATCCAACTTGACCTTCAGCATTTACAGGGATGGGGCAGCCACAGTTTTTCTGGGCAGCCTGTGCCAGTGTCTCACCACCCTCACAGTGAAGAATTCCTTCCTAATATCTAATCTAAACCTATTGTCTTTCAGCTTGAAGCCATTCCCCTTTGTTCTCACTATATTCTCTTGTAAATAGTCTCTCTCCATTCTCAAGGGAGCGATTGCTGTTCCAGAAGTCTGACTGCAGCAAACAGTTGAATCCCTAAATCTGTGTCAATATGTATTAGACACAGGGGAAGTGGAGGCTTAAAAAAATATTATTTTTCCTTTTATTTTTTTGTTGTTTTTTTTGTTGGTTTTTTTTTTTTTTTTTTTTTTTTTTTTTTTTTTTTTTTTTTTTTTTTTTTTTTTTTTTTTTTTTTGCAATGGCAGCAAGTTTGTGACTCATGAATTTTGTTTGGTAGAATTGCTTTCATAATTTAACTTTGCCAAAAGTGGCTGCGCCTCGTAGCATTTTTTCATTATAAAAGATCTTCTGTGTCGCCCCTAGATAGTCTCAAGCCAATAAAAAGAAACTGATTATTGCTTTTTTTCTTTTTTTTTTGTCAAATGGAAGAAAAAATACCCAATGTGCTATAATAATAATGGCAATAATAAAAGATACTGACAATACTTAGAGATCAGCTGAATAAGCCCATTGACTGCACTATTTTTGGGGGTGGATTTTCATCCCCCCCTTCTTGATGACACTGTTGAAGTGTAATGTATTCTKCCTTGCAGATGACACATTACTTTTAGCTTTCATGTACAATGCAAGCTAATAACATCTCATGGCTTTTCAATTGGAAGTTGTTCTTTGATAAACTGACAGTGATATGAGCACTCCTGCGAGAAATTATTTTTGGAACAATGGAGAGAGAGTTGGAAATTCTACGATTAGTGACAAATTTTCAGTGGCAATCRCTGTATATTGCCAGCACTGAAATMAATAGGAGAATTCTGGAAATAATGTCCTACTCTGTGTGTGAAAAGAATCTGACCTATCATTAACACCTTCAGGCAAATRAGTGAGGATTTAGGGCACTTAACAAGAGCTCGTTTGTCTCTTAGGCTTTTGAAAATGAGGACAGGAATTGTAATAACAGCAGTGGGGAAATTTTTGAGCACATGAGAGATTTGAGATTGAAATTTCCTGTTGGAATATTTTTTTTGCTGTACTGTTGCACTTAAGTTGTACTTTGAAGTTACATCAAGGGCATCCAGAGWGTGCAGATAAGCAGTATCTGTCAAGTCCTAATACTAAAAAATGAATCACAGAAATACGCCATCACTTAGAACAGATGTTTTAATATTACCATTATAAACATAAAGAACTGGAGCCACTCAAATTAATAAATGTCAATAAAAAATGCCACTGAGATCATGAACCTCGGCATAAAAATGAAATATAYAGATAAACACTCTCCAGCTGTATCCTAGCCATTATCTCACACTGTTAATCAGAGTTTGGGCCAGTTAACATCCTTCCCTTCTGCTAAAAATGAGCCTAGTGTCCAAAAAGCAGGAATGACAGATCCAAACATTTGGCCTACCAGTTCCTTCTAAGTGGTCAATAAACTTAATTTATGTCATTTTGGTGTCATACACATGCAATACTTTACATCTTCTAACAAAAGGCAGGTTTTGTTGTCAGTATTTTGACTCGATAAATCTCTTCATGTTCCTTCCAGCATCCTCTGAAGAGGGAACATCCCTGTCAACCAGGTGTCTCCATCTGTTTGGGATGTCTTCCAACAGCCCTCTATCCTGTGCATGCTTTTAAATTCTGCTGTGCAGACCTTCAGCACTGCAGATATCCTGTCAATACTTCTGAATGAGTTTCTCTGTTTCAACTCTTCCATTTCGTACCCATAAATTGTATCTCACATTATCCTGTTTTTCTCCTACAGGAGGTTGGATAGAAAGAGTATCAAGCCATTAGGTAATTTCCAAGGTACATTAATCATCTTACCAGGGTATAAGAACAGGCTCATAAGTGCCAATATTCAAAGTTAAGTGTTGTGCTTGGAGGTGTCCCAGTGCTCTTGAGGAAGGTCGAATAACATACAATAATGTAAATGAGAATGCTTTCCACTAAACAATTATTCTCCATAATGTTCCATAAATAAACACAGAAATAGATTCCCTGGGTCCAAAGATGGTTTTGTGAATCAGAATGTCAGAAGCAGACATACAATTTCTTCAGAAAATTCAAGTGAAGTCCCTCTGGAGTCACTCTTCAAACGCTATCTTTTGTAATAATTGGATTTGAGATCTGACTCAGGTGAGAGTTTAGACACTCTTCAGAGTCAAGAAACTAAGGCTTCATCAGTTTGCATCAAATTCACAGTATGAAACTTCTGGTGATATCAGTGGTGGGACATTTAAAATTCTTATATGCTAAAAACGAAGCCACTTTCCCCTGTGTGATTTGGCTGCTCCAGCCTTACACCAGCAGCCAGTGCTCTGCCACCACAGAGGAATTCTGCAGAGGAATTCTTTCACTCTTGAGGTGCAAACCCCCGAGTTCATCAGGACAGCTCGGGGTGTGAAACATCAGCTGACCCAGACACCGCTCGCCAGGGGGAGAATGCACTTCCTAAGGAATATGCTTTGGACTGGGATGCAGGTAGGAACCCAAACCCACCGCTCCTGATGCCCTCCCTGGGTTGAAAAATACTTCAGATATCTCTGAAATTCTCTTCTGGACAGAATTTTCTCTCATCTAGGGCCCAGTGGAAGTTCTGCACAAAGACACAGACGTTCTCTTTTTTTTGCCTTCAGGCATGTTTCAGCTTTTTTTTCTTTTTTTTTAAGGGCTCATCCATCAAAATACAGACAATTGTAGACGTGACTATCTTGGCAAGTCTGTGTGATCATTCCAAAAGGGGAGTGGGAGATGATGATGGCAGCTGTGTTTTTTGGAGAGAAAAAATTTTGGAGGAATTTTAGGTCTCATTTGATTCCTCAGTTTTACTGGCTTTTGCAAATGGCAGGAAGATTGCAACATCTTCATTCCCAGAACAATATCAATTCTGTAAAGCCTCAAATTTCACAGAATTACTTTAGAATTCAGATATCATTCCCAGTCACTATACAAAAGATATTAATGCTGGGATTAAACTACAGAATGACATCAACCAAATTAATTTTCTCCCCTTCCATGTCCTGCATCTTGTCTGTAGTATGAATGAAAATTAATTTCCTATGGAGGGGGAATGGCTGTGAGAAATACTGAAGCAATTAATTACTGTAGATTTTGTTCTTCTTGATCAAGACATTTGTATTTTCTTAACACTTAATTGATGCTGAGTTTTTAAGTAATGGAATAAGGAGAAGCTGAAGTGATATTATGTAGAGTTGGATTACACTCCCTTTCTTCCTCCACATCATCTGGGATGCTTGCTCACATTTTAAAGAGGAGTTTCACAAAGTTAAAACTTAAAGACTATAAAATTTAGATCCTTGAGAAATAGGTGTTGATTGAACTCAGGCATCAATAAAAGACAGAGAATGCTGAAAACACTAAATACATATTAAAAATGTAATAAATTATAATTGAAAACGATGATTGACTTCTAAATTAATGCCAAAAAATATTAAATATTCAAAGGGTCCTCATGAACTTTCCTTTGTTATCATTTGTGTATTGAAATTAGAATGTAAAATTTCAATATATCCTTCCCAACGCTGTGAGCACATCAAAATAAACTCAGCTTATGTCATTTCCTTTATGAGTTTTCCTTTTATCACATGACCATCAGATGTGCAGTGCGCATACACATGCTTGCATTTGTACCTATCTGGATTTTTCATGCTGGAAAGAACAGCAACACCTCAGCTCTTATCCAAGCATTATAAACCACTGTTGTCAAGCAGCCCTCCACACCCAGTGCTGTTACAGCCCTTGGTTTAACAGCTGACTGACCCTTCATGTCTGGTGAAGCAGAAATCTGTACTCAAACTCATCCAAACACGAGGATCAGCAGCAGCTCTCAGCGTCTCACTTCACAGGACACCATGGAATTTCTGTAAAAGCACTGCATCCTCTGCAGAGAGGATAAACAAACCCACTGTCAGCTCTCTTCACCCAGCAAGAAAGACTCCCAATTCRGAACAGCTAATTAATAGTCAATTATAATCTCTATTGAATAAATTTAAGCTGTGTAGTTTAAGGAYAATAATCCTCTTCCTGSATAAACCTCTGTGGGAAGCYCAAGAGYAGCCCTCAYCTCACWGATAYGAAACTCAGAACTTGTGGTCTCTTKTTAATCAGTTGTGAATCCACAGAACTGCTGCAGCATTGGCAGGGTGAGGCTGGCTGTGGTAACTGCTCAAGGCTGTGAAAAAACARGTTTCAGGCAATCCTACCTTTTGAGATACTTTCCAAGCTTTCTAATCCCCGATTTTGCTATCAGCAATTTCTTGGCGTTTCTGTTGGCAGATGCAGATCATAGCAAGATGCAGAATATTACAGAGCTTCCTTTGCAATAACACCAGTTTTATTACCCATGGTCCACGGACAAAAAGTTCAATATCAGCTGAGCAAACTACATTTCCAAAAAAGTTTCCTACATTTTTGGACAGGCAATATGCTGAGGTCCCCAAACTGTTTTTGGAGCTAGCATCACTCAGGGGTGATTGGCATACGTGAAAAAGAGACATGCAATGACAGCCACCAAAAATCAGAAGTTGGTTCCAAAATGTCTACTCACTAAGAGCAGCTTTAAGGTCAGATGAGAGATGCTGGGAAGAGTTAAAAGGCAAGGTTAAAATGAATGCTCAAATGCACAGAGTGCTATTTGCAGTGGTGGTCTGTCCCCTCCCAACAAGAATTATTGACGGAGACATTCCAGGCTGACAGATGTTTAATTAGATATGATACTGTGCTGAAGTCAAAGGCAAACTGGGTGTTTATGCAGATAAACACAAATATACTGAGTTAACTCTAACAACAGCAACAACTTACTTCAATATTGGAAGGGTGCAAAGAGAATATCTAATAAAAAGTCAAGGATTTAGATGAAACTTCACTGACAGACTTATACGCTACGATTTTTCCTTATCTGAATCATTTATAGAAATTGACRTTGCTCTTATATATAAAGTTTTACCTCCATTTAGGTGTGCARGTCTTGTGTTTGGTTTCTGTCTATGTAGTTTCAAGTCCCCTTTGAGTTCTGGTGATAAAGTTCAAAGTAATTCCAATCTAACTTTCCAAGCACTAAGTTACACTTATATCGAAGTCATCATTTTTGTTTTGACGAGTTTAAAAATAAATTTTCTGACCAGCCTCGCACACTGTCTCCTCAGATCTCTATTTCCACTGGTGTTAAAATGTCTCATATCTTGGTCTTTTCACACTTAGGTCTTGATCTCATTGCCTGCAGGTAAGAGATCTGCTGCTGTGTTTTGTAAACACCCACGTGAGGCTGACAGGGATCACACAGGACCTCTGGCACACCTGAGTGCTTGCAGAGCATGGGCTGGAAGTCTTTTCTAATGATGCTTGAGTACCCTGTTTAGAAAATCAAATTTCACTCTTCTTTGTGAAGTGGGGAAGAATAAAGAACCTCCCACAAACTAGGAAGATTAAATTCCCAGTTCTTAATTTTGGTTAAACTATGAGGGGTATGGTTTATGCCTAGGCAGTGTTGGTGAGACATTAATGAAAGCAAGTCACCATAACCACCACTTAGAATTCATGTTCTGATCCAGTAAAAATGAGCAAATTTTGCTTTTGAAGGGTCCTTTTCTCTGCAGCCACACTGTGATTTACCAGGTATGATGTATAGGACCTGAACCATTTATACCAGAACACCAAAATGATGTTACTGCTGAAAATATCTCATTAAACCATGCACGTACTCTGATGAAAAATAGCTTTTGCAAAATCACACACACAAGCCACTCTGTCAGGATCATGGATAATCCTAGGAACACTCAATAATCACTGGCAGGAATTTGTTTTATAATTTACAAATATGCCCTTGGGAATTCTAGCTATACCACACAAYGGCTGTACTTCAGGAAGGGTCACGAGGCAYTTGTGACATTGCTCAYAATCCTTCTTGCCTCTTTGAACTTAAAAACGAAAGAGCTGAGAAAACAAAGCAAGTTCAAAGCTATAACTATCACACAGAAACTTTCCTGAAATCTCCCCTGCTCTGGCCCATACCAGAGCTTGCCTAATGTGATTTTTGATAATTAAATGAAGTAGCAACATCATATTAAATATATACCTATTGAGGATTTTGTGTTTTCCTGGAAACACCTGAAAACAGCTTGAATGTTCAGTCCATAAAGGTGTTTCTAACACTTCAGTGAAAGAGAAGGAGGATCAGCAGCTCCCAAGGCAATGCCACCAACAGTTCCCAGTTGTTTGTTTGATGTTGGTGTTAGAAACACAAATTCACCTTTTTTTTTTATAGACAATTATTTTTTAGTTTCAAGGGGAGCTCTGGTTTAATTTCCTTATTTGGTACATATGGAAGAGCTGCCTAAAGCGCTAGGCAGGAACTTTTGACATTTCTATAAAAACCCAAGTGCAATCAATAGCTAGATATTGAGGTCAGAAAAGTAGCTACTGAGAAAGTTCAGTTAGTTACTGCAGTTTGCACAAAGAAAACACTTTTCACTTAAACCCACAGACTTACGATAGATGCTAGTGAAGGGCTATAGGGATGACATGATGTCAAAATAAAAATAAATTGTCAGTATAAATCCATGGAGACACTGTCACAATATCAGCTTGAAACAAAATGACACCAATGCAAATTTTATAAGAAACAACTTTAAGATGTCAAGACACTGGTAAATTGATGTCAGTTCAGGTCTGCAGGGAGACTGTTAAGATTAAAACAGAAAAACCTAAACAAACTAAAAAACATTCCCAGAGTAATGGTTATAATAGGAGTTTCTAATTTTGTCAGTTAAAGTAGAAGTTAGTTGTAGCAACATAAACATGCAGATACCATGATTACAATGTCAACAAAAAAAACCCCTAAACCATACAAACCCAAAAGGAATTATTGATAAAAACATAATACACACTTGATAAATGTTACATTGTTTGTACAGTTAGACACTGACATTTCCACTTTCGACTGCTTCTATATTTAAATCCATAATCTCTGATGCTAGTTCAGTTGACTAATAAGAAATCTGGAAGCTTCTTCATGCCATACAAACCTCCTGTAGCTTTATACTCATGCAGTGTGCAGCAGAATTTATGGTAAGTTGAACAGATCAAATAGACAACGGGAGCAGAGCTTGACTCTTCCATTCTCTCATTATCAGGCTTTGCTGGATCTCCTTGTCATCCTTTCACATGTCCTGTAATTCAGTGTATCCTGGTAAATCTGAGCCTAACCCCTTCTAGTGACCAAGAAGGCTCAGAAACACAAACGGATTTATTTTGAAAGTGTTACAGGATTTTCTAGGAGTGTTTTGAAGCACCATTTTTGAGCAGTGGGACGTTGGGGGCAGTTGTGAGAACACTTAATGCCTGGCATCTCCTGAAGTCATTTACATTCAGGCGAAAGTGGGTGGAAATTCTGCCATGCGAGAGCGACATTTGCGAATGTGTAAATGACTGCGCAGCACTTTTGGAGCAGGAACAGCCAGGGCCCTGCTCAGCACCGTGGTTCTGCCATGTGCAGCATTAACCTTTAGCATGTTCTGCTTTCCCTGCACACAACAACAGCAGATCCTTGTCAGGGGGCGGTTGCACAAGACGGTGCATATGCTTCAGGCTCCTGGTCCCAGATCAAAAATACACGGCGTGTAGCACCGAACTATCTATACTCACTCCCCATTCTAAACTAATTTGAAATACTTGAGGGTGTACAGCTGCCTCTGAAGACTTTTTGGCATAAATCCTGCATTTTAGGCTCTGGATACTTTAAAATAGAAAGTATTATGCCATTAGGACCAAAATGGATCAGATTCCAGCTGCCTGAAGTTCTGACAGACCACTGGTTCTCTATTTACCATCAATGTCAGCCTGGTTGAAGTTAAGTATGTTCTGCAACCCTTCTTTGTATGTATATTTAATTGTAAAAACCTAAATAATAACAAAACCCACAGGCAACAATAATAATTGTTTGAAATCACTAATTGCCGAGATTGTGTTTAGGAGCTGACTGAAAATATCACAGGGCCCGATTTCAACACCTTCCGTGTTGGAGCCTATCTGAAGTGAAACCATTGACGTCAGTGGAACGATTCCAGATTTGTAGCTGCCAAGTTATGCACATCTCCGTATGTGTCACTTTATGTTCGTTATTTAATGCATCGATTTGCATACCATAACAATTTGCATAGGACCAGAATTTGCATAGGACCAGAATTTGCATAGGGCAGGGGAACCACACCAATGTGCCTGAAGAGGTGAGGTGGGTGAGGAATCTGGAAGCTGGGGTGAAGGTGTCTGTGGATCTGTGTGGGTGGGAGATTAGGATCTGTGTTTTAGCTGGGAGCTGATGGTTTGACTACATCAATAAAACAGAAGTTGTGCCTAAAGGTGCTGCTGCAGCAGCCTCCTGCACTTCCTACCCAGGGCACAGCTGGTGGGAGTGGGGACTGGAGGCTGACAGTGCAGGAAGAGAGGACTAAGGAAGCAGGAGGGATGCTGGATGCATTTTCTGGTGTCTGAAAACATCACTTGGTGGCTAACAGCTGCCATGCCAAGTTAAATTTGCAGCCAGATGAGAGCAGGCTCATGTGAAACACACATGTGAAAGATATAATGAAAAATACATGGACTTGCTAAGCCCACATATGTATTCTGGGGTAAATGGAATGAGAATTTAGCTAAGATTGATATGAATCATTGACATGAATCATTAACATAAAGGGAACTGTCATTAGGAAACCCTGGGATATCAACAAAACTTAGCTACTCACCACCCAAAGCACAAAACTCAGGTGCTGATCACTTGACCACTTTCTAAAAATTGCAAATATAGTCTGGAGAAACCATAAGAATTTTACTTGGAAGTGTTACGCAGAAACTCAGTTTGCATCATTTATATCCTTGGTCTTCCAGGACGAAAGTAGTATTTTTCTACTCAGAAGTCTCTCTGAGATTAATTGCCAACTGGCATTTTCCATACACACACATCCACTCAGCACCATCTGGGGTCCTTGAAGGGCAAACTGGGGAAAAGTGCAACCCTGCCAGGTTCTCTGGCTCCCTGGGTGCTCTATGCCTGCTAATGCTTACATTTTTAGCAAGAAATTCCTGCTTCTGTGCAAATCTAAATCGCTGGCTCCTGGCATCTTGGGTTCTACAGAATTTCATCAGACCCATCCTTCTCTCTAAATGTCATCAGTGGCTTTGAGGACTCTTGTTGAAGCTGCAGCCCTGCAGCCACATTAATTTCAAGCCCTATTCAAGGTAGCTGATCACTGTGAGAAGCAGAAGAGAGTTCTGGAATCATGCTTCAACCTTGACAGAGTCAATCCCAGCCGCTTTCCCACACACTTTTGGTGTCGCTTTCTTTACTGGCATCCAGGACAGTTTTCTTTTCCAGATGCCCCAGTCAGAATGCAGAGATGCTGCCTGTTTCAAAGGCTTAATAACCAGACCATTTGTGTTAGGAAAGGTGGGGTGTCTGCAGCATAACCTCTCCAAAAAATAAAACCCCACACAAGGAAGTTAGCTTAGTGGTACTGGGGGATCCCAGCTCACTTTCCCCCAAAATAGAAATAATTTGTGTAATGAAAAGGTGGCGTGTCCTCAAACTCCATCTTCCTTGGGGACACAGGTGTGCTCTTCACTCATTTTAACTAGCAGAAATTAATTCACCTGAACCAAAACCTAGGCAGGCATCTGTTTAATTTTCAGTTTTAACAAAGGCTAAGGGTTCATTCATGAAGCAGCCCAAGTGGCACAGGTGCAGTCAGAACATCTCTGCTGCAGATCCCCTGCTCAAGTCAGGCCTGTCTGTCATTGATTTAGTGGGTTGAACTAAATTTAGTAGGCTCCAGGTTTTAGCTAGACTTGCTAGTCTTTGCTAGAAACATTTATTACCTTCATTTATTTTTTGGCCTACTTTTAGGCAATCTGCATTTGTTTGGGGGGAAAAAAAAAGACATTTTTTCTAGCTGAGGGCTGGGCCTTTAAGTACAACCCCCTTCTAGCAGTGGTTAAAGGGGAAAATCCAGTTCTTCCAAACTGCTCCTGCACCAATATGTGATTACTTATTATTATTATTCTTCATTATGAATAAACTGAGGTTATTTAGCTTTATAAACAAAAGTGGAGCTCAGCTGTGGCTTTCAGTAGCTGTCATGAAGGAATTGCTGTGATGATGGACAGATTTCAAATGGTCAGTTCTGTTTGTTTCCCTGAGATCTAGACCAGTCAGCCTATTACTGATAATCATTCCTAAGCAAACAAACAAACCTCAAACAAAGCCCACACACATTTTTTTTTTGCATCAAAACCTATATTTAACTCTGAATGGGTGGTTGGGTGCAGTTTTTGCTCTGTCTCTATTATTCTGCTTCTCTGTGTTTGTCTCCATCTCTCGTGTGCTGTTGCATTTATTAAAGTTCTTTTCTTATGAAAATGCTTCTAATCACAAAATAACTCCTTCTGGTGTAGCAAGTGCAATTAAACTCACTTCAGGTACTTCAGGTACTATAATGGCAGTGGTTCTCATAAACCCTCTCTTTTTGGTTTGGTCACAGTTCTGCTCCAGGGCACCTGAAATAGCATTTCCATACTTCTAAAGATAAATAGAGTTCTGTCAATAAACTGAAAATTGCTGACCTTGTCTTGTTCATCAATTTAGGCATCGAAAAAATTCTGCCTCCTGGGACTAGCAGTGCTTTTCCATCTGAAGTGAAAAATGCTAAGCCTGCCATATTTAATGACAGGCCCGGGAGGGTTAATGAAAGAACAGAAGTGGCATTTCACCTTGACTTGCAGCTGCCCTATAACATTGCCTAAGGGCCCAGCTAAGTGTTGGCTCCATCTGAGCAGTGCAAGGCAGGAGTAAAGACCGAGAGAATTCCAGCAGGATATCCTCGAATGCCCTGGTTCTTGCCCTGGTTGCCTTTGTATGTGTGTTTGTGTGAAATCTGTAACCAATGAAGCCTCAGGAATTTTTGTCTTCACTGGTTACAAAAGCTCTGGAAATGTTGAAAAACTGTCAATAAAGAAATGCTGAAAATAAATGACTAAATCATCTTCTATCTTATGCCTGGGCTCTACCTACCAGCATTTCAGAATTTGCTTTTGTTATTGATAACCTCATTTTTATAAGCTAAACATTGATGATTAGTCTAGACTGGTAATTAGATGTGATCCTTTTACACAGAGGCTTGGATTAAAAGCTCTTGTGATTTCGTGGATTCTGGTTTGTGTGAATGTCAATTTGATCCTTTTAGCATGTTTATGCTAAGTATCAATAGGCTCCTGGGATTCGTGGAAGTGCAGTGCTGAACCTCTCAGACGCTGAGCAACAGCTGGGGTGCCGCTTCTGTTTGAAAGGCTTTCTTCTCTCCTCACTAATGGAGGATCAAAAGTCATCCCTTCAATTAAAAACTAAAGAAAGAATCTCATTCTTTGGCATTTTATGTCTAATTAAGGATTTTAGTGGGAAATGTGCAGCAGTGCTCACTGATTAATTTATCAAACACAAAAATCCCCCTTTCCTCTACCAGTCCAATTAGGCAAGAATTTTATATGGCTGGGAGATTGAAACACTGCTACTACACAGAAACCAGAGGCTCTTTGCATTTGAAATTGTGTGGTAAAGAGACTGGAAAATTTCTCATCTAATACCGTGCATATTTAGGGCCTGATCCTGTGAATTATTGAAAATCCGTGATAAAAAATGCATGGTCTGCTGAAGGTCCATTCCAGTGTGATATTCAATACCCTGAACACACAGGAGCATCAGGGAAAAGCAGAGGATGCTGAATGCTTTGGAAAATAGAGCGTTTACTGTATAAAATGCCCAAAGGGAAGCATAGCTGTTGCTCTGACGATCTCAAGCACTGTGGAGCATAATTCACATGTTAGCTGCTGCCTTCTTACCTTGTGCTGAGATGTCTGTGCATTTCAGAAGCTGGGATTGATCTCTCCTTGCACAAGCCACCTGTCAGGAACAATGTGGAAATATATTATCAATCATTTGTCATTCCCCTCTAACACAAGGACCATGAATCACTCTGTTTGTCAGCTCGTGTCCCTTGCCTATACATCAGAAGGGGTTACTGTCATCTCACTTTTCCTCTGCTGAGAGCAGGCGAGGATGCCACAGCGTCCAGACCATTCTCCCTGTTGCATGAGTGTCTCCCAGGAATGGACTAGGAAACACATTACCTTCCAGATGTTCTTTGTTTGCTTATCCTCCCCTCTCAGGGAGGTGAATGGTGAATTGGTGAATGGCTTTGTCTTGTGCTATGCTCTTGTTTTGCTCTATTTTTTTCTATTTTTCTACTTTTTTTTCTATTTTTGTTTTGTTGGGTTTTTTTTTTTCATTTATTCCAGATATTTGTTTATTTTGTTGTTGTTGCTGCTGTCTTGTTTTATTTATTTTGAAGAACTATGTTGTTGCATTTTTAGTTGGGAAGGTAAGATTAAAGGAATTACTTTGTTTTTCAAATGGGTTTGAGCAGCTCTGGAGCATGGGGATGCCCAACAGACAAAACCTTGAGTAAGGAATTAGTAGAAAACTGCACAGCTCTGATCAGACCAGCGAGGAGATGCTGTGACTGCATTTGGGTGGATGGATGAGGCTGCATCCACACATCTTGGAGAACAGGCATTTACAAAAAGAGCAGGATCTCACAGCAAATCTCATCATTCTTTCTCCTCAGTGCCCTTTGGTTTGCATTGTGCAGAGCTCTGAGGCCATGAGCTGATTCCTTCCAAGTGATATTAAATTGGAAGATGTGTGTCCTGGTTCTGAAGGCATTCCCAGGAGGTGCTGTCCCTGACCTGCCCCACCCTGTGCCTCTCACATCCCTGCCCATGGATGCCAAGACCCCATGTTGGTCCTGTCTGAGGAGCTCTGTCTGTTCCCCATGGTTCTTCCCAGCTGTCCCAGGCTGTGTCTGACCTGATTTCCCCTCTCCAGGCCTCATCCTGGCCTTTGTGGAAATTAACCTTGGCTAAGGTAAGGCTAAGGGSTCYCTCACTGCCCTTCYRCCTCAGGWCAGGGGAGAAAAAAGGGTAAGAAAGGCACAGGCAAAGAGGATTTGGGGGCGGCCCATRTTGTGGTAACACTTGTGTCACTTAGAGAAAGGGTCTTGTGGCAGCTTTTCAGGCTGGAAGGCAGGGAGGTACAGAAAGTATGATAAAGGTCTATAAAACCATGAGTGGCAGGAAAAGATGAATGATGTTCACTGTGTCTTCCAGTGGGTGCTGTAGGAGATACCAAATGGAGCTCACAGATTAAAGAAAGAAACCAAAGCAAGCTGCATATTCCCACAGCATGGGAGCTCCTCACTGAAGTGGTGATTGTAAAAGTCAACAATTGTTTCAGCAAACATCTGAACAAATTAACAGGAGTTAAAAATCAAAGATTATGAATTGCAGAGATGCTGGCTCAGGCAGTCTGAGACTTACAAAAAGCTAGAGACTGTGAAATCTCCTTGGTAGCATCCTGATAATGCTGTTCTTTCATGCTCCTGAGTTTCTTGGCCACTGTTGGATGGAGAATATTGGACCAGATAGATCTTCAGTCTGAGCCATTCCTACTCTTCCATTTCACCATTACTTTTCCACTCTTAAAGGTATGAAAGGGGAATATCAAACTCTGATCTCCTGGTGCTCAAAGAACGTGTGCTGCTCTTTGCAGAGAAATTGCCATGGCCTCATCTATCACTGTTGGAAAATCAGCACCTGCCAATGCGCAGTCTGAGCTTTGGAAGGAGTGCAGGGTACCCAGAGAGACCTCATTTGTTCTTTTCCTAATGCAGTCACCTGCATGTCTCAGGGGAAATGTGTGCCAACATGATTAAGTAGGAGGGGTTGGGTACTTTTCTAAATATGCCATGATTCATGAAGAAATAATAAAAATAAATTATGAACTTCCTCCCTCAACAAAGATGTTAAGAAGAAGTAATCTGGATATTCTGAAGAGTTTGCTGGCAGGGAGTACAAGAACAAGACAGGAGAGACTATCAAGGAAGACAAAATTATGTTTCTGGAGGAGGAGATCATTAAAGAGGAAGAAGTTTAAGGCTTTGCGGGGAGAGGAAAAACTGTTCAGATTTATATTGGTAATTTTGTGAATTTCATTACTTGCCCAGCCAGTTGTGGTAGGACATCTGCAGCATGAATGGAAAGCTCCAGATAACCATGCTGGGGTAAAACTGGAAGCCATGTCAACACCATTATTCCCCTTCTATCCCTTTGCATCTACCAACTAGCACTAAGGACATGGTTTTGATGGCTGTATGACCCTTTCTTTTGTAGATTATGCCTCTGATTTTCCTCTGTTTTAGATCTTTTACACCCTTTATAAGTGGTTGAGAGTGCATATTTGAATTACCAAGAAAAAGCAGCATTGTAGAGTCAGGCAGAATTTGTCTAAACACATCCAAACCCAAGACAAGGTAAGGAACACTTCTCCAGACTACTCTGTTAACTAGGAAAGAAAATCTGTAATTAATACATAGATTAATTTGCATTAGATTTGGGTCTTATTTAACTGCATTTTATCTTTATCTTCCAGAATTTTAAACTTTAACATGCTGGGGCCATGGAAGGGAAAAGTGTAAGGATAACTCATATTTCACCAGCATTTGGAAAGTTAAAAGTTCCTGTAGCCTGGTCCCACAGCAACAGGAAAGAATTTTTGATAAAAATATTCTGCCTGGTCAGGTAGCAGGTGAAAAAAGAGGATCTGTCATCCTGAAGATGGCGAATCTCTCAATTTTCTGTTTTGATGTACATTTGTTTTGTACACTCTGATGTACAGCTGAGCTGCTATGGTTGATGTCTTAAGTGCAGAAATATCTTTGCCCTGCAGAAGCCACTGAAGAGTGCTCTTTCCTGCCTCTGTCCACATGGCAAACATACTTCATTTTCAATGGAAATCAAAGTGGAACATGGGACAAACTCTTCATGCTAATGGTTCTCACAGATTAATCTCTTTGTACAGTAGGAAAATTATTTTGAAGGGTAGAAATAAATATACAGGCATTAAATGAGACATTTTACACACTTTGACAACTAAAGAGCAAGACCAGCTCATCTGGGTTTTTTTATGCAGTCCACACTCTTCAAAACTGTCCACAGTTTTGGAGATTTCTGTTTGCAGAGAGAGTGCCTGAAGCTTTAACTGAGGAAGTTCCATTTCCAGGAAGTCTGAGTGTTCCAGAGCACGTACATGCTCCTTAGTTTCAAAGGCTAAACAAGCATGACTGCAAAGACTATCACAGCGCTAGCAAAAAGGTGCTGAACCACACTGTAAGAGACAGTAATTCATGATGGAGAATAGTCTGCTATCCATGAGGGA
>NW_026624470.1:0-3028 GCF_030028575.1 Malurus melanocephalus
AGCAGCAGTTTGGAGGGAGAATTTGGGATTTGAGGGATGGGATCCAGAGTTAGGATGTAGGTTTTGGGGTTGGGATGTAGTTTTTTGGGATTTGGAGGTAGGTTTCAGTGTTTGGGCGTGGGTTTTGGGATTTGGAGGTCGGATCCAGTGTTTGGATGTAGATTTTGGGATCTGGAGGTAGATTTTGGGATTTGGTTATAGGTTCTGGGATTTGGATGTAGGTTTCAGGATCTGGATGTAGGTTTTGGGATTTGGATGTAGCTTTTGGGATTTTGAGGTAGGATCCAGGCTTTGGATGTAGATTTCAGGATTGGGATGTAGGTTACAGGATCTGGATGTAGGTTTTAGGATTTGGAGGTAGGATCCAGGGTTTGGATGTAGGTTTTGGGATTTGGAGGTAGGATCCAGGCTTTGGATGTAGGTTTTGGGATTTGGATGTAAGATCCAGGGTATGGATGTAAGTTTTAGGATTTGGAGGTAGGTTTTGGGATCTGGAGGTAGATTTTGGGATTTGGTTATAGGTTTTGGGATTTGGATGTAGGTTTCAGGGTCTGGATGTAGGTTTTGAGATTTGGATGTAGTTTTTGGGATTTGGAGGTAGGATCCAGTGTTCGGATGTAGGTTTCAGGGTTGGGATGTAATCTCTGTGTCCCCAAGGAGGGTCTCTSTGTCCCCAAACTGCTCTTTGAATTTAGAAAATCACCTCAGCACCCCAGCCCCACCCTCACACCCCTCCCTCCCCATCCTCCTGATTTGACTCCCAAAAGTGCTGGGAAGAGCAGGAGCAGCGGGAATTTGGGGGAATTCAGCGCATCCCAGCCAGGCTTTGCAGGAAAGTCCCATMCCTGTCCCACTGTGGGTCTTGTCCCTGACTGGGACCGGCTGAATCCCCCAAATTCTGCAGCCGCACACGGATGGGCAGAGCCATTCACGGAAAAGACCCAACTGGGGCATTTTAATCCCAAAAAAAACCCAGCAGAGCATTGGAACAGGGGAAGGAGCATTTTTATAAATTACCATGAGCAGCACGTGCKCTGTTTAAGCGTTTAATCCCTCCCAATCCCCGCTGATTAACGATTAATTGCGCCGCTAATTGCGCTATCATAGCTCGGGCAGCCCCACCAGTGCTGAAGCAAATCACAACTGGGAGCACTGGTGGGGTGGGGGCCYCGCTGTGTGAACCTGAGCCAAATCCCCCCATTTTTTGGGGTTTTGGGATGATGATCCTGCCTTATCTCCAGCGTTCTCTTATCAGCTGCGGGGCAGGAGGGGAGGATTGGATGCGCCTGGAACGGCTCCGCTCGATGCCATCCCTTTTTTCAGCACGGATTTTCCTCCTCTCCCGTGAAAATTCCTCTGKGTTKGGKKGRRRRRRGGGGRRAAARSMAAAWWWTTKKWTTTTTTTTTCTTTTATTTTATGYTTCTGATGCCTCCTTCATGCACAGCAGGCAGCAGGCAGCGCCTCTCTCTGCCTGGCAGTGCCCAAGGCCTTGAATTTTCCACRGGAGATCCTTTCCCTCTCCTTCCCTCTGTTTATCTCGCTCCGGGCTCTGTTATCTCTCCAAGGCTCCTGCAGGAACCGCTCTGGCTGTCAAGGACACCGGGGCTGCGGGGGCCTCTGAAAAGAGGATTTTAAAGAGCAGGGAGAGGGCATGTTCAGAGCAAAATGAAAAAAAAATCTTTAAAAAAAATTACATTTTTAGAAGTTTTTTTTTAAAATTAAAAATTTAATTCCTGATTTTCGACCCCGCCAATGTCGCCACTTTGTGTGCTTTGGAGTGACGCCCCCAGGGCACGGGGCTGGCCTTGGCTCGGTGGCACAGATGGCATTTACAGTTTAACGAGGAGCAAGGTTTATCCAAACACTCGGCGCTCGCCCGGCTCCCAGACGGGCACCGAGGCAGGAAAAATCTGTTTATTGCACCCGTTCCCTATTTGGGCTTGGGATTAACGGGAAAATGTTGGAGTTGTGGCGGTGCTGGGCTGGGTTTTAGGGTGGGTTTTAGGGAGGAAAGGATGGCTGAGGGGTAGAGGGTTCCTGGAAGGTGTTGTCTCATCTTTTTTTTTGGGATCCTGGAGGGTTTGTGACATCCCTGGGCTGTCCTGGAACATCCCTGGGTTCGAGGGGAATGGTTTGAGGAGAAGGGAGAATGGAACCATCTCTGAATGTGAGGCAGGGATGTCCCAAATTTTGGAATTTTGGCAGCACCCGGGGTCTCTTGCCAAGTTTTCTGCYCCAAAGCCCCGCTCTGGGATCACCCTGGCACCCCTGGCAGCCACCCCATGGCTCAGGAGGGTTTTTTAAATTCCTGCCTTCCTCCAGCAGCTCTGTGGGACAGAAATCCCCAATCCCAGCTGGAGCCAGGGCTGGGGTGATCCCTTCCTTCGGGGATCCCACAGATCCCACACCTCACCCAGCCCTGGCTGGGGCTCTCACTGGGGTCAGGAGGGGTCGGGATAAAAGGCGTTGTAGGATTTCTCTTTATGGGATTGAGGGATCCAAAATCATCCCCAAACCACAGCTGCTGCTGCGCTGGGAACCCTCAAATCCCCAAAAATGGGATCCTTGCGGGGTTCCCTCCCCATGAGGGATCCTTGCTGTCCCCTCCCACCCCCACACGTGCACAGGGTGCCCCAAGGATGGGTGTGGGACTGGTTTAAGGTTAAATCCCGGATTAGTGCAATCCTTGGCAGGGTTCCCTCCCTCTCTCCTTCCCATGTGACCCTGGCAGGGCTTTAAATAAAACAGATTTGACACTGCCCGGGGCTTTAGGGTGCCTTTAATGCCAAACCCGGCCCTGCTGCTCCAGAGCTGAGTCCTGGGGGAAGCCCAGGCTGTGGGTGGGACCGGGAGTGACCCGGGTGGGGACAGGAGGTGGGAGCGCTGTCCCCTTCACCCTGACCCTGCTGCTGCTGTGGGAAGATCTGTCCCGGGGAGTGTGGGGTGGATTTAGGGGCAAGGGCGAATTTAGGGGCAGGAGCAAAGGCTGGGGCTGGTTTAGGGGCAGGGGACAGTTTAGGGACAGGG
>NW_026624470.1:4237-12961 GCF_030028575.1 Malurus melanocephalus
GGGAAGTCTCTCCACCCCTTCTCCCATTGCCAGGACATGGAAATCCAGGTGGCTGCAGCTTGTGGAGCAAAACAGGCAGAATTTTGGGGTTTTTTCTGATCCCTTCTGCTGGGGCAGAGCAGGGTGAGCATTCCCATCCTCCTCGAAAATCCGTGGCAAAGAGCCGAGCTCTAAATTGCTCCGAGCGCTCGTGGTGCCGCTGCTCTGCACAAACTCCGGGCTTCTGTTTGGATTCCAACTGCTTTGTGTGTTTTGTTTTTTTTTCTGGGAAATTTAATCCCGTCAGGAGCCTTTGAGGCCAGGATCCCTCTGGGAAGGCTTTTCCCAAGGATCTGAGTTCCCTTTTTTCCTTCCACCATTCGTGCTCCGGTTTCTGTGCCCTTCCTTTTCCTGGTGTCAGAAGTGGCTGCATTTCTGGAATTCCAGGGGGCTGTTGGGTGTCATTCCTGGTTCTTTAAATATCTTTTTGGAAAGGGGAGCCGGGCAGTGGGGTTGGGATCTGTCCCCGTGCTCAGCTGTCCCTGTGGAGCCGTGTCACACCCCGGCTCAAACCCGCCCTGCAGCTGAAGGGATTCCTCATCCCAATTATACTCTTTTTGCACCCAAACCTTCTTTTCCTGTGACAGAAAGAGGCTTTGGGTCACAAGAGAAAAATTTTGGTATTTTCTGTTCAATAGAGAGCAGGAAACCTCTCCTGGCTCCTCCTGACCGCTGCAGGGAAAGCAAAATCCTGGTTTTCCATTTCTTGTCTTGCAGACGAGGCTGCAGCTCTGGGAGCGTTGTGTGGGCTGGGGAAGGGAGGAAAGCTTTAATTAAAAAAGGGGGAAAAAGGAAAAGGAGGAAAGAAAACAACTTTTAGTGAGGTGTGAAAGGATGGTGGGGGAAAGCTGAGGGAAAAGCCGAATATTGGACACTTCCAGGGGCATCCCTGAGCTGGAAGGGGCAGTCCCAGGAAGTTCTTGGCTCCCAAGCTGTCACCTCCCAGCCCAAGATGTAACCCTAAACCTAATCCTAACCCTAACACTGATAATAATCCTAACCCTAACCCTAATCCTAATGGTAACTCTAACCCTAACCATAGCATAACCATAGACCTAACCATAACCATAACCATGAGCATAATCATAACTCTAATCATAAACCTAACCCTTATAATAACCCTAATCCTAACCCCAACCATAACCCCAACCCAAGTCTTTTGGGTGCTGTCACAGCACCCTGAGCCCCCAAGGGACTTCAAATTTGGTGACAAAAACTCACAGAGCTGCTGCTGAGCTCTGTGTCGAGGGGAAAGGCCCTGCTGAGAGTTTTACCCACACTGCCTCCCCACTCCCAGCCCTCCTGGGGCAAACCAGAGCAGGGAATCTGCTCATCCAGAGGCTCTGAATCCCTGAACCCAGGCTGCTGATGCTCTGGGGATGCTGGAGGTACCAGGGAAGTGCTGGCACGACCCTCAGCAGGGCAGGGACAATGCCCTGAGCTCCCCCTGGCACCGGGGTGGCCAAAGCGGCCAGCAGTGGCCCTATTGTTGTAGCAGCTGARCGCTGGACACTCCTCCCAGGTTGGGGAATAAATGCCCAGTGTTCCGGGGCTGCTGGAAGAATGGCTGGCATTGGGATGGGCTCAGCAGGAGCCCGGGGAGCGCCGCGGATGGCTCAGGGCAGGGACAGAGGCGAAATCCCCCGAGGAGGAACAAAGGATCTTTGTGCGCTCCCGTTACTGGGACGGCTGTCAGCTCCCGACGGGACGGGGAATGTGCACCCAGCTCTTCGGGGAATGTGCACCCAGCCCTTCCCCTCGCATCCCCGAGCCCAGATCAGCTTGGAATCGCATCCCTGGAATGTCCCAGGCCAGCTTGGACAGCCCGGGATGGGGTAGGAGGTGTCCCCGAACATGGGAGGTTCCCGTTCCAACCCAAACCATCCTGTGATTCTGTGATCTTGTAAAGCCTCCAAA
Organism: Malurus melanocephalus; assembly: GCF_030028575.1. Taxonomy (NCBI): domain Eukaryota; kingdom Metazoa; phylum Chordata; class Aves; order Passeriformes; family Maluridae; genus Malurus; species Malurus melanocephalus. The sequence continues at coordinate 6,194 of NW_026624470.1, forward strand.
GGCCATCCCAGCAGGGGAGTTTTCCATTAATCCACCTTTCCCAGGCCATCACCACATTTTCCTGATCCTCAGAACGTGGCTTTGCCCATGTCATTGTCCCTTAACAACRAATTCCCAGCTGGAATTCTGCCGAGGAGGGACGGGAACGCTGCTGGACACGCCTAGCCCAGGGTGCCACATCCGAGGGGGATTCAAACCAACTGGGAGGGGGGAGGGAGGCGCTGCCATCATTCCTGATTTATCCCCATTTATCCCCTGGGGCATTCCAGGAGAGCCAGAGCCGGTGTGGGGGCCAGCCTCGGGCATTTCCTGGGAGAACATTTGTTCTCTCCCAATTCTTAAAGGAGATCATCGGTCCTCTCCCAATTACAAAAGGAGTTCATTTGTCTTCTCCCAGTTCCAAAAGGGGATCATTGGTCCTCTCCCAATTYCAAAAGGGGATAATTTCTCCTCTCCCAGTTCCCAAAGGAGGTCATTTGTCCTCCCGAGCCTCCTCCCAATTCCAAAGGGAGGACAGAGGTATCCCAGAGTGGGAGCCAGACTCAGGCATTTCCCAGGAGAGCATTTGTCTTCTCCCAGTTCCAAACGGAGTTCATTTGTCCTCTCTTGAACCAAAAGGGGATAATTTATCCTCTCCCAGTTCCAAAAGGAGTTCATTTGTCCTCCTGAGCCTCCTCCCAATTCCAAAGGGAGGACAGAGATATCCAGGAGCGGGAACCAGACTCAGGAATTTCCCAGGAGAACATTTGTTCTCTCCCAATTCCAAAAGGACATTTGTCCTCTCCCAATTCCAAAAGGAGTTAATTTGTCCTCTCTTGATTCCAAAAGGGGATAATTTGTCCTCTCCCAGTTCCAAAAGGAGATCATTTGTCCTCCCGAGCCTCCTCCCAATTCCAAAGGGAGGACAGAGGTATCCCAGAGTGGGAGCCAGACTCAGGAATTTCCCGGGAGAGCATTTGTCCTCTCCCAATTCCAAAAGGAGATCATTGGTCCTCAGTTCCCAAAGGAGTTAATTTGTCCTCTCCCAATTCCAAAAGGAAATTTGTCCTCTCCCGATTCCAAAGGGAGGGCAGAGGTATCCTGGAGTGGGAACCACACTCAGACATTTCCCGGGAGAACATTTGTCGTCTCCCCGTTCCAAAAGCGGATCATTTGTCCTCCCGAGCCCCCTCCCAATTCCAAACTCAGGACAGAGGTGTCCCGGCTGCCACAGCCACATTCCTGCATCCCCTGTAATCATGGAAACCCAGCCCAGCAGGGAAGGAAATCGCAGCCTGAGGATGGACAGACTCCCCGCAGGTCCCAGACTCCCTTCCCGATCATTCCCAGCAGGATCACGGTCCCGCTGGGAGCTCCGGGGCTCCTGGAGATGAACCGGGATTGATGGCGCTGCCTCCCCTGCGGGATTTTGASCTCCTGGCAGGGAGAGGGGAATGTCGGACCCGAAATGGGAGTGCTGAGGGCGGCGGGAGAATGAGGAGCGGGGAGAGGTGGCCTTGCTGCATCCCCTCATCACTCAGAGCTTTCGGGGAGGGCAATTCCTGCTCCAGGAATTCTTCCTGAGCGGGATGAGCCTCAGTGGGATCGATCCACATCATCCTCCTGGGAGGGGCTTTGTTACCCCGGGGAGGATTTATCCCAGCAGGAATTTACCCGGGGGCTGCCCCTCCGACCTTCCCGGGAGAATTCCCAGCTGCCGCAGAGAATTCAGCCTCGCCCCTGACGTGATTTTGAGCAATTTCCCTCCGACCCCCCAGAGCAGCCTGGAATCACTCCCCACCCCCTTCCACACATTTCTGGGGACCTGAATGAGATCCCGCAAAGGAAACCCGGAGTGCGGGAGGAATTTGGGCTGTGYTGAGCCCCTGATCGCTCAGGAATGTGCAGCACGGAGGGGCGGGGATGTCTCCCATCTCAGACAGCTTTTCCCTGCTCCTCCTCGGGATGGAGAACCAAAGGGACCAGCCGGGCCCGGGGGCTGCGCTGGGGAGTTTCCGCCGCCTCCGGCTCCATCTCTGAACTTTTCCGTGCGAGGAGGGGCACGGATTGCAGGCTGGGTGTTTGTTTAGCCCCGGAGCCACACGCAGCGTCGCAGGATTGCCGTGTTTGCTGAGCAAATAAAGGCTCGACGAGGAGCAGAATTCCCCGTTTCTCCGGTCCTCGCTGCAGCGAATCGATGCTGCCGAATAGCCAGGAGCACCAAGTGCTGAATAGCGCTGTTCAGTTCGCCTTGTAAACACAGCCGGTAATCTCTCCGGGGATTCAAAAAAAAAAAAAAAAAAAAAAAAAAAAAGGCTTAAAAGAAGCGAACTTTTCCCTCTTTGGGCTGGGAAATGGGGGTAGGAGTCTGGTGAAATGGTAAGGGAAAAAAACCGGAGAATTTATCTTTTGTGAGGGCATTAATTAGTGTTGGGAAGCTTTGCTTCCAAACCCCGCTGAAGGAGGGAGGGGACGGTCCCACACTCTGGTGATGCCTCAAATACCTGGCTCAGGAATTCCAGAGCTGCAGAAATGCGGGAGAGGTTCATTCCCAGGCGGAATGCCTGCGGGAACAGCTCCCCGGGGAATGCTGAGGGCGATTAAAGGATCGTTAACTCCTCGTCCGGATCCCGCAGTTTTCCTGACGGGATTCAGCTCTGGGGCCCTTTGAAGTGTTTGAGCCGGGTTTTTACTCCCCGCCGCAGTTACAGCAAAATCAGATCGCTCGCCCTGCCGGCTTTAATCCCCGTTCCTTGGCCCGATTCCAATTTTTTTGCCTGAATTCCTCGCTGCGGTGTGAAACTCCTTCCCGTCGCGTCCGGCCGTGTTCCTGCGTGTTGTTAATTATCCGGCTCCCCGCCCGTGCCCGCAGCATCCAAAGATCACTGCCGTTCCTGCCGGGCTGGAAAACAAAAGGTGATGTCATTGCTTTGCTTAAGAAGTGTCACTTTCTCTCGGGAAGTCAATAAATGCCACCGCTTCATCCAGGACACTGAAAAAAACAAAACAAAAAAAAAATAAACCAAGAGGCGGTCGCTAGGAATTCTTCATTTGGAATCCGTGCCGGGGGAGAGCAGCTGAAAAAAAAGGGATTTCTTTCTCAAGGGTGCGTGAAGCTCCGGGAACCCCGAGGTGCTGTGGGGCACCCCAAATGACCCGGCCTGACCCTACAGCTCCCCCCGGTATGCGGGTTGGGGGTGTTTTGCTTYCAGGAACGCAGCAAATCCYSRCTTWGGGACACCAGTATTCCTACAGGATAGGGGGAATTCCTCTSAGAGGAGACGTGGACAAGAACAATCCCATAAATCCCCACTTTGGGGGTTAAGGTTAGGGTTTGGGACACCGGTATCCATATGGGACACGGGGAATTCCTTTTGGGATGAAGCAAAGGGATGAGGGCAAGAATAATCCCATAAATCCCAGTTTTGGGACACCAGTATCCATATGGGACAGGGTGAATTCCTCTCAGAGGAGACGTGGACAAGAACAAACCCATAAATCCCCACTTTGTGATGGAGCAGAGGGATGAGGGCAAGAATAATCCCATAAATCCCAGTTTTGGGACACCTGTATCCATATGGGACACAAGGAATACTTCTCAGAGGAAGCAGCGGGATGAGAACAAGAACAATCCCATAAATCCCAGTTTTGGGACACTGGAATCCACATGGTACAGGAGGAATTCCTCTCGGGATGGAGCAGAGGGATGAGGGCAAGGATAATCCCATAAATCTCCACTTTGGTACTCCTGTATCCATATGGGACAGGGGGAATTCCTCTCAGGATGGAGCACAGGGATGAGAACAAGAACAATCCCATAAATCCCAGCTGCCCAAGGCTTTAATGCGAATTCCCATCACCAGGTGCCAAACAGGTCCAGGTTTAGCTGGAATAAAGAACCCCAACTGCCCAGGGATGTGAGGAACATGAGCAGGGGCAGCTCGGGCGTGGCCGGAGGGGCAGCAGCGATCCCGGGGCTGTTTTTACCCCATTTCCCAGTTCCAGGTTTATATTTTGCAGCCTGGAGCTGCTGGCATTGCTGCGGGAAGCAAAGGGAGGGGAAGGATTTGGGTTTGTGGGGCGGTTTTTTGTCTGTTCGGTGCTGATTCCCCGCTAAACCACCCGCGGTTTTTTGGGGAGGGGCAGGGAGATGGAGAGACCATTCCCCTCATTTTTCCCTTCACCTTTCCTGTTCCCYGCATCTTTCCTGATCCAGATTCGGAGGTTATGGATTAGTTTGGTAAAGGATTGTCCGAGCAGGAATTGCTCAGCCGAGCGYCTTCCCGCGATCCCAAATTCCCCCTTGCTGTCCTGATTACCCCATTCCAGTCCCTGCCAGGCTGGGATTTTGTCCCCAGTGCAGAACCGGGGGCTGAATTCACTCCTTTCATCCATCCAGCATCGCTAAATCACTTTCGGAACCCAGAGCATCCCCGGTGCCCCCTCTTCGYTGTGCCCGAGCACGTTCCCGTTCTGCTGGGAAAACATTCCAGCGYCTGAATGCTGGAGCGGAGCTGCCTCAAASCCTCCCGCCTCCCTTCCCACCCCCAGCAAACCCCCCCAGCCCCGATTCCAGGCGGGGCCGAGAGCCTTCAACCCCGGGATTTTGCGGCGCCGAAGGTGGGAACGGAGCGGGGGTGTGGGAATTGCGGGGATTCAGGCGAATCCCCGGGATTTTCGGAGGATTCACCCTCCTGCAGGGCTCCGTGCCTCACCGCAGCGCCTGGCGGGCGCCCAAGCGGAGCATTCCGAGTGCTGACTGTGGATAATCCTTTSGAGCTCTCAGATGCGGGCCCGCCCCGCCCCAGCGCTGCCGTTGTCCTGGAGACGGGATGCGGGGTCTGATGGCATCGCTCTGGAATGCGAGCACCCTCTGGATGKGCTGATAAACCCCCGAGCGGGCACRGGGAAGGGCTGGAGCGGGGACACCCAGGAGGAGGAACCCGAGCTGCCCCAGGGGTGCGGGATGTGCGGGGAAGGAGCCGCTCCGTGTGGGGAAGAACATCCCTGGGTGGTTTTTTGGGGTCTGTTTGGTACCGAGGGGTGATTTTCTTCTTCAGATTGTGTTGGGAGGTGAGAGCAGGGTGAAAGTTCATGGAAAATCCCCCGGCGGGCAGGTTGGAATGCCCAGAGGGTAAAGGATGAAGGAGGAGCGTCCCTACACCCCTGGAATTGGGAAGGGGAGAGGGACAGAGCCACATCTCCTCAAATCTGAGCCTGGAAAGGGCAGAGCTGTGGCTGGGTACGGGTGGGACACTGATGTCCCATCCCTGGAAGTGTCCAARSCCAGGCTGGACAGCGCTTGGACCACCCTGAGATCGGGGAAAGCGTCTCTGGGATGAATCCTAAAATCCCTTCCAACCCAAACCGGGCTGGGATCCCGGAATTCCGTGATGGAAGTCCAGGGAGCGCTGGACCCGKGCTGGGCAGGAGGAATCGCAGGGAATTCCAGCCTGATCCATCCACTCTGCCGASCCTGGCAAGAGCCAAAAGGCAAGGCCAGGTCAGGGGCGAGCTCCCCTCCCGCTCCCGGGGCTACTCAGCCCCAGCCCAGCTCGCCCCGGGGCCCCCCGAGGGTTTTCCTCCTTTAAGGGTTTTATTGTTTTAATCAGATCTGCGGTTAAGGCGATTCTGCTGCCCGGCAGGATGAGTCACAGGAGCCCGGGGCGAGCTGGGAGAGAGCTGAGAGTGAACTGGGACCTCAGAGCATCGCCTGGGGCCGGAGCTCTGGGGGATCTCCCCTCTGCCCTGGGAGATCGGGGCATCTTCTGGGGCAGGGTGAAAATTCAAGCCAGGAATAGTTTTTGCTAACCCCCAAAAACAGTAATTGTGGGTGGAAATTCGGGTCAGGATGCTGCTAACACCAAAGATCAGCAGCTGTAGGGTAAAAATTTGGATTGGGATGCTGCTAACAGCAAAAAGCAGCAGCTGTAGGGTGGAAATTCAGGTCGGGATGCTGCTAACCCCAAAGTGCAGCAGCTGTAGAGTGGAAATTCAGGTCGAGGATGCTCCCAACCCCAAAAAGCAGCAGCTGTAGGGTGGAAATTCAGGTCGGGATGTTGCCAACCCCAAAAAGCAGCAGCTATAGGGTAAAAATTTGGATTGGGATGCTGCTAACAGCAAAAAGCAGCAGATGTAGGGTGGAAATTCAGATGCAGCAGATGTAGGGTTGGTATACTGATAACCCCAAAGTGCAGCAATTGTGGGGTGGAAATGCAGGTCAGGATGCTGCTAACCCCAAAGAGCAGCAGCTGTAGGGGAGAAATTTGGGTCAGGATGCTGCCAACCCCCAAAAACAGCAATTGTGGGTCAGGATGCTGTAAACCCCAAAAAGCAGCGAATCTGGGGCCCGTCCCTGTGTTTCCCAGCCCTCTGACCCTGCTGTCCCCTTCCCCACAGGGCTCTGCCCTCCCTGGCAGCTCGAGGGAAAATGAACAAGATGAAAAACTTCAAGAGGAGGTTTTCGCTGTCGGTGCCGCGCACGGAGACCATYGAGGAGTCGCTGACGGAGTTCACGGAGCAGTTCAACCAGCTCAACAACCAGAGGAATGAAGGTGAGGAGCCCCTGGGTGCCTGGCGTGGGGCCGGGGCTGCTTGGGGCCATTTGGGGTGGGTGGAAGCCTCTCCAGCCCCACAGCCGCTCTCTGGGGGATTTGGGAAGTTCCTGCCCCATTGCCTGTGCTGCTTTCACTGTTATCTGCCTGTGGGGTGGATCAATAACACCTCAAAAAACACCTCAAAAAATACCTCAAATTACACCTCAAATAACACCTCAAATGACACCTCAAA
>NW_026624470.1:14376-22979 GCF_030028575.1 Malurus melanocephalus
CAGCTTTCTGGCCTGGACACATCCTGTCACCAGCAATGTCACCTTGGGGGAGCCTGAACCCATTTTTTTTCAGAGGGATCAGGGCTCAGTGTCCCCTATTTGCTTTGAGAAGAGCTGGGGGCACCCAGCAGCAGCCCCAGAACACCTGAAACCCTTTCCACCCTCCCAGACCACATAAATTTCATGGTTTGGGCTGGAAAGAGATAAAACAGAGCCAGCTCTGACCTTGGGAGCACCAGGCCCCGAAGAAATGAGGATGAGGGGGAGGAAGGAGGATCGGGGCAGAGCCTGGAGAGGAGAGCTCACACTTTGCAGAGTAATTAAAAATTCTGATCCAGCAGGCAGCGGAGGGTTGTGGCCCCTTTCCTCGGCAGATCAAAGCTTGTTTTGGCAGAGGCAGCGCTTCAATATATTTATAAAAAGAGCTGCCTGTGTCTGCGGCCTCCCCTGCGCTGCTTTTGATATCCCAGGCAGCCTCATTCTTCATGGAGCATCAGAAATCTGCACAGAACCCGACCGAGCACCCAGCGAGGCCCTTGGGGGCAGCTCCAGCCCTTTGGGATCACCCCTGTGGGATTGGGGATCTCCTGGTGATAACACATCCCTGCCCCGGGGCAGCCMAAAAATCTTCCACAAAAAATCCTGTGGTTTTTTACCAGCTTTTCCCATCCCTTTGGGATCCACTGGAGTGTCCAGGTTGTCAATTCACCTCTGATTTTATGTTTAATATTCATTGGCACCGATCTGCTGGTGTGGTCAGGACAGGCTGTGCCTTTTACTCAGCTTTGGGTTTATTTCACCTGCAGGAACCAGCACAAATTCACCCAAAATATCATTTAAAATGGATTAGTCGGGCTCCATCCAGTCAGATCTCAAACTTGGCCTTTGSTTTCCTCGGATGTAATTTGCTCAGGAAACGAGGAAGTTAAAAATCTTCGGTCCAGTTGAGTTRATCCGCGTTATTTTCATACCTGCGGTTAATTCAGGGGACGTTTCCTGATGGTTGCTGTAAAAACAGATGGAGGGAKAGGGGCAGGGAGCAGAGGAGGGGTTTGCCCGCGTGCCCAAAACCTCTGGCACCATTTCAGACSCTCTGAAAAGGGCTGAACCCACCCTCAGCTGTGAGCTGGGCACCCCAAACCCTCATCTCGCTGCTCGCCCGGTGCCCGTGGCACAAGCCCAGAGCCTTTCCCGGGTCACTCGGCTGCCACCTCTCATCCGTCAGCCCGGCAAAGCTCGGCCAGGTCCCAGCCCTGCTCAGCACCCCGTGAAAATGCAGCTCTGCCTCCCTCCCTGCCCGCTCCTCGGCCATGAGATCATCCCTGGCTGCCGCGGCACCTCGGGCTCCGGGCGGGGATTGGCGGGATCCGGGCAGGGATTGTCGGGATCCGGGCAGGAATTGTCGGGATTCGGGCGGGGATTGTCGGGATCTGGCTGGGAATTGTCGGGGTCCAGGCGGGAATTGTCGGGATCTGGGTGGGGATTGTCGGGATCTGGATGGGAATTGTCGGGATCCGGGCGGGAATTGTCTGGATCTTGGTGGGAATTGTAGGGGTTACAGTGGGGATTATTGGGGTTCGAATGGGAATTGTCGGGTTCGTGTGGGGATTGTTGGGATCCGGGCGGGGATTGTCGGGATCCGAATGGGAATTGTCAGGATCTGGGTGGGAATTGTCAGAATCCGAATGGGAGTTGTTGGGATCTGGGTGGGAATTGTCAGGATCCGAATGGGAATTGTTGGGATCTGAATGGGAATTGTCTGGATCTGAATGGGAATTGTCGGGATCTGGGTGGGAATTGTCGGGATCTGGGTGGGAATTGTCGGGATCTGGGCGGGAATTGTCGGGATCCGGGTGGGAATTGTCGGGATCCGAATGGGAATTGTCAGGCTCCGGGCGGGGATTGGCAGGATCTGAATGGGAATTGTCAGGATCCGAATGGGAATTGTCGGGATCCGGGCGGGGATTGTTAGGATCCGGGTGGGAACTGTTGGGATCCGGGTGGGAATTGTCGGGATCTGGGTGGGGATTGTCGGGATCCGGGTGGGGATTGTCAGGATCCGGGTGGGAATTGTCGGGATCTGGGTGGGAATTGTTGGGGTCAGAGTGGGAATTGTCGGGATCTGAATGGGAATTGTCGGGATACGAATGGGAATTGTCAGGCTCCGGGCGGGGATTGGCAGGATCTGGGTGGGAATTGTCTGGATCCGAATGGGAATTGTCGGGATCCGGGCGGGGATTGTCGGGATCCGAAAGGGAATTGTCGGGATCTGGGTGGGAATTGTCGGGATCCAGGCGGGAATTGTTGGGATCTGGGCGGGAATTGTTGGGATCCGAATGGGAATTGTCGCGATCTGGGTGGGAATTGTCGGGATCCGAATGGGAATTGTCGGGATCCGAATGGGAATTGTCAGGATACGAATTGGAATTGTCGGGATATGAATTGGAATTGTCGGGATCTGGGTGGGGATTGTTGGGGTCCGAATGGGAATTGTTGGGGTCTGGGTGGGAATCGTCGGGATCTAAATGGGAATCNTGGCACAAGCCCAGAGCCTTTCCCGGGTCACTCGGCTGCCACCTCTCATCCGTCAGCCCGGCAAAGCTCGGCCAGGTCCCAGCCCTGCTCAGCACCCCGTGAAAATGCAGCTCTGCCTCCCTCCCTGCCCGCTCCTCGGCCATGAGATCATCCCTGGCTGCCGCGGCACCTCGGGCTCCGGGCGGGGATTGGCGGGATCCGGGCAGGGATTGTCGGGATCCGGGCAGGAATTGTCGGGATTCGGGCGGGGATTGTCGGGATCTGGCTGGGAATTGTCGGGGTCCAGGCGGGAATTGTCGGGATCTGGGTGGGGATTGTCGGGATCTGGATGGGAATTGTCGGGATCCGGGCGGGAATTGTCTGGATCTTGGTGGGAATTGTAGGGGTTACAGTGGGGATTATTGGGGTTCGAATGGGAATTGTCGGGTTCGTGTGGGGATTGTTGGGATCCGGGCGGGGATTGTCGGGATCCGAATGGGAATTGTCAGGATCTGGGTGGGAATTGTCAGAATCCGAATGGGAGTTGTTGGGATCTGGGTGGGAATTGTCAGGATCCGAATGGGAATTGTTGGGATCTGAATGGGAATTGTCTGGATCTGAATGGGAATTGTCGGGATCTGGGTGGGAATTGTCGGGATCTGGGTGGGAATTGTCGGGATCTGGGCGGGAATTGTCGGGATCCGGGTGGGAATTGTCGGGATCCGAATGGGAATTGTCAGGCTCCGGGCGGGGATTGGCAGGATCTGAATGGGAATTGTCAGGATCCGAATGGGAATTGTCGGGATCCGGGCGGGGATTGTTAGGATCCGGGTGGGAACTGTTGGGATCCGGGTGGGAATTGTCGGGATCTGGGTGGGGATTGTCGGGATCCGGGTGGGGATTGTCAGGATCCGGGTGGGAATTGTCGGGATCTGGGTGGGAATTGTTGGGGTCAGAGTGGGAATTGTCGGGATCTGAATGGGAATTGTCGGGATACGAATGGGAATTGTCAGGCTCCGGGCGGGGATTGGCAGGATCTGGGTGGGAATTGTCTGGATCCGAATGGGAATTGTCGGGATCCGGGCGGGGATTGTCGGGATCCGAAAGGGAATTGTCGGGATCTGGGTGGGAATTGTCGGGATCCAGGCGGGAATTGTTGGGATCTGGGCGGGAATTGTTGGGATCCGAATGGGAATTGTCGCGATCTGGGTGGGAATTGTCGGGATCCGAATGGGAATTGTCGGGATCCGAATGGGAATTGTCAGGATACGAATTGGAATTGTCGGGATATGAATTGGAATTGTCGGGATCTGGGTGGGGATTGTTGGGGTCCGAATGGGAATTGTTGGGGTCTGGGTGGGAATCGTCGGGATCTAAATGGGAATCGTCTGGATCCAAATGGGAATTGTCGGGATACGAATGGGAATTGTTGGGATCTGGGTGGGAATTGTCGGGATTTGAGCGGGAATTTTCGGGATCCGGGTGGGAATTGTTGGGATCTGAGTGGAAATTGTTGGGATCCGAATGGGAATTGTTGGGGTCTGGGTGGGAACTGTCGGGATACGAATGGGAATTGTCGGGCTACGGGCGGCGATTGTCGGGATCCGGGTGGGATTTGTTGGGGTTCGAATTGTTGGCTCCGGGCGGGGATTGTCGGGATCCGAGTGAGAATTGTTGGGCTCTGAATGGGAATTGTCAGGATMCAAATGGGAATCGTTGGGGGCCGGGCGGGAATTGTCGGGATCTGGGTGGGGATTCTCGGGATCCAAATGGGAATTATCAGGTTCCAGGCGGGAATTGTTGGGGTCCGAGTGCGGATCATTGGGGTCCGAGTGGAAATTGTCATGGTGCAATTGGGGATTGTCAGGGTCTGGGTGGGAATTGTCGGGATCCGAGTGAGAATTGTTGAGGTTCGAGTGGGAATTGTCAGGATCTGGGTGGGAATTGTTGGGATCTGAATGGGAATTGTCAGGATCTGGGTGGAAATTGTTCGGATCTGAGTGGGAATTGTTGGGATCCGAATGGGAATTGTTAGGGTCCGGGCAGGGATTGTTGGGGTCCAGGAGGGAATCTGAATGAGAATTGTTAGGATCTGGGTGGGAATTGTCAGGATCCAAGTGGGAATTGTTGGGGTTCGAGTGGGAATTGTCAGGGTCCAGGTGGGAATTGTTGCGGTCCGATCAGGAATCATTGGGGTCCAAGCGGAAATTTTCGGGGTGCGAGTGGGGATTGTCGGGATCTGGATGGGAATTTTCGGGATCGGAGCAGGGATTGTTGGGATCTGGCTGGGAATAGTCAGGATCTGAGTAGGAATTGTCGGGATACGGGAATTGTCAGGGTGTGAGCAGGAATTGTCGGGATCTGAGCAGGGATTTTCGGGAACCGATCAGGGATTTTCAGGATCCGAGCAGGGATTGTCGCTGTCCAGCCCCCGGGGATAGGGCAGGGCTCAGCCTGGGGCCCTCCCCGGTGCGTTCCCCGCCTGCGCTGCTCCCCTTGCTCTGGGGAGTGTCTGTGGGGTGATTTTTGGGATTTTGGAGCGTGGCTGCACAGCTGGGAGAAGGTTGTGGCCACTGAGGAGGGCACAGGGTGGTCCTGCTTGACCCCACACCTCCAGCCCAGCACGCCCAGTGCCCCATTCTCGCTCCCAGCACGCCCAGTTTGGTGCTGCCTCCGTCTGAACCCACCCTGGGCTCAGCTTCCACGGCTCCCCCGGGTGAATTTGCCTGGCGGGGGTGAATTCTCGGTGCTGGCTGCGCCACCCAGGGGCTGAGAGAGCCGGAATGTCCCCGCTGGTGACCGCCGAGTGAGGAGCTGCGAGTGCAAACCCCAGCCCGTGCTCAGTGCTTCATTTCGTTCTGATTTCCTGCCTCTTGAGGCTTCACAGCTGAAGTCCCGAGGCAAAAGTTGATTTTCTGAGCTCCTGTGCTTTTCGCTGTTCCCGGCTGAGGGCAGCGGGATGGGGTAGGGGAATCTGAGGGGTTTGTTTTGCCAGAAGTGATTTTAATCCCAAACTCCTCCCGAGAGGAGGGAAACACCCTGATTCCTGCTGGCTGCGGTGCTCTCAGGGCGGTTCCCCGTCTGTGAGCTCCCCGAGGAAGGGCTGCTCCCTTTCCCTTTCAGTTTCTCCATCCTGAGCCAGCACGGAGGGTCCGGAGCCAGGGATGGGCTCCTCGGCGTTCCCCGGGTGCTGTTTGGGGTGTGTTTTGGAAATGCAGAGCCCCGGGGGTGGTGAGGCAGCGGGAATTTGGGGCAAAAAGCTGGAATTCACTCTGGATACAGAGAAGGAAATTATGCTCTCGTATCCTCGGAGCATCCCCGCCCTGCCCTCACCCCTCGGCACTTCTGCCACGTTCCCCCGGCTCACTCCGCTTTCCTTTTGTTCCCAGACCTGGCCCAGGGCCACCTGCAGCTGTCGCAGTTGGGCAGGGACCTGGCCGCGGACGGCAGCCCCGGGACCCCGCCGGGCGGGCAGGGCCGCTCCCCGGTGGCCGCCGTGCGCTACCGCAACCACGGCCAGCGCCGCTTCTCCATGGAGGCAAGTGCGGGGGGACCTGGGGACCTCTGGGTGTCACCTCCCCGCTGGCTGCAAGGGCCGGGATGAGCTTTAGGACGTGGCGGTGTCGGACACGAGCCCTGAAACGCTCTGGGGGGACATCGGTGGGGTCAGGCAGGGCCTGGGGTACATCCCATGTGCACCACCCGTTTTCCTTTTCCTCTTCCTTTTCCTCTTCCTTTTNGGGCGGGGATTGTCGGGATCCGGGCGGGGATTGTTGGAGTTAGAGTGGGATTTGTTGGGGTTCGAATGGGAATTGTTTGGGTTCGAATGGGAATTGTCGGATTCGGGTGGGGATTGTTCAGATCCAGGTGGGAATTGTCAGGATCTGGGTGGGAATTGTCAGGATCTGGGTGGGAATTGTCGGGGTCCAGGCCGGAATTGTTGGGATCTGAATGGGAATTGTTGGGATCTGAGTGGGAATTGTGAAGATCTGGGTGGGAATTGTTAGGATCTGGGTGGGAATTGTTGGGATCTGGGTGGGAATTGTCGGGATCTGGGTGGGAATTGTCGGGATCTGGGTGGGAATTGTCGGGATCTGGGTGGGAATTGTCGGGATCTGGGTGGCAATTGTCGGGCTCCAGGCGGGGATTGTTGGGATCTGGGTGGGGATTGTCAGGATCCGAATGGGAATTGTTGGGGGCCGGGTGGGAATTGTCGGGATCTGGGCGGGAATTGTCGGGATCCAAATGGGAATTGTCAGGTTCCAGGCGGGAATTGTTGGGGTCCAAGTGGGAATTGTCAGGATCTGGGTGGGAATTGTTGGGATCTGAATGGGAATTGTTGGGATCTGGGTGGGAGTTGTCGGGATCCAAGTGGTAATTGTTGGGGTTCGAGTGGGAATTGTTCAGGGTCCAGTCGGGAACTGTCAGGATCTGGGTGGGAATTGTCGGGATCCGAACGGGAATTGTCAGGGTCTGAGTAGGAATCATTGGGGTCCAAGCGGAAATTGTCAGGGTGCAAGTGGGAATTGTTGGGATCTGGGTGGGAATAGTCAGGATCTGAGTAGGAATTGTTGGGATACGGGAATTGTCAGGGTGTGAGCAGGAATTTTCGGGATCCAAGCAGGGATTTTCAGGATCCGAACAAGAATTGTCGGGATCCAAACAGGAATTGTTGGGGTCCGATCAGGGATTGTCGGGATCCAAGCAGGGATTTTTGGGACCCGATCAGGGATTTTCAGGACCCGAGCAGGGATTGTCGCTTTCCAGCCCCCGGGGATAGGGCAGGACTCAGATTGGGGCACTCCCCGGTGCGTTCCCCCCGCTACGCTGCTCCCCCTTGCTCTGAGGAGTTTCTGTGGGATGATTTTTGTGATTTTGGAGCGTGGCTTCACAGCTGGGAGAAGGGACAGAGCGATGTGGCCACTGAGGAGGGCACAGGGTGGTCCTGTTTGACCCCAAACCTCCAGCCCAGCACGCCCAGTGCCCCATTCTCGCTCCCAGCACGCCCAGTTTGGTGCTGCCTCCGTCTGAACCCACCCTGGGCTCAGCTTCCACGGCTCCCCCGGGTGAATTTGCCTGGCGGGGGTGAATTCTCGGTGCTGGCTGCGCCACCCAGGGGCTGAGAGAGCCGGAATGTCCCCGCTGGTGACCGCCGAGTGAGGAGCTGCGAGTGCAAACCCCAGCCCGTGCTCAGTGCTTCATTTCGTTCTGATTTCCTGCCTCTTGAGGCTTCACAGCTGAAGTCCCGAGGCAAAAGTTGATTTTCTGAGCTCCTGTGCTTTTCGCTGTTCCCGGCTGAGGGCAGCGGGATGGGGTAGGGGAATCTGAGGGGTTTGTTTTGCCAGAAGTGATTTTAATCCCAAACTCCTCCCGAGAGGAGGGAAACACCCTGATTCCTGCTGGCTGCGGTGCTCTCAGGGCGGTTCCCCGTCTGTGAGCTCCCCGAGGAAGGGCTGCTCCCTTTCCCTTTCAGTTTCTCCATCCTGAGCCAGCACGGAGGGTCCGGAGCCAGGGATGGGCTCCTCGGCGTTCCCCGGGTGCTGTTTGGGGTGTGTTTTGGAAATGCAGAGCCCCGGGGGTGGTGAGGCAGCGGGAATTTGGGGCAAAAAGCTGGAATTCACTCTGGATACAGAGAAGGAAATTATGCTCTCGTATCCTCGGAGCATCCCCGCCCTGCCCTCACCCCTCGGCACTTCTGCCACGTTCCCCCGGCTCACTCCGCTTTCCTTTTGTTCCCAGACCTGGCCCAGGGCCACCTGCAGCTGTCGCAGTTGGGCAGGGACCTGGCCGCGGACGGCAGCCCCGGGACCCCGCCGGGCGGGCAGGGCCGCTCCCCGGTGGCCGCCGTGCGCTACCGCAACCACGGCCAGCGCCGCTTCTCCATGGAGGCAAGTGCGGGGGGACCTGGGGACCTCTGGGTGTCACCTCCCCGCTGGCTGCAAGGGCCGGGATGAGCTTTAGGACGTGGCGGTGTCGGACACGAGCCCTGAAACGCTCTGGGGGGACATCGGTGGGGTCAGGCAGGGCCTGGGGTACATCCCATGTGCACCACCCGTTTTCCTTTTCCTCTTCCTTTTCCTCTTCCTTTT
>NW_026624470.1:25374-26930 GCF_030028575.1 Malurus melanocephalus
GTGGCATTTAGGGTGGGAATTGATGATCCCAGCGGGATTTTCCAGCCGAAATTCTGGGATTTTGGGATCTGCATCCCTTCCCCAGGCATTCCCACCTTCCTTCACTCACCCTGCATCCCTGGCTGCCCTCTCGGGCTGGCTCCTGCCCCGAGGGAGGRGAAGGAAACCCTCCCGCAGCTCCGCTGGAGCCTCCCCTGCCAGAGGAAATGCAAATGGGGATAAATAATGAATCAGCCTTTGCCTTGGCGGCGGCGTGTCGGTTCCTTTGCTGCAGCAGAGCGGCAGAAATCAGAGCAGAAATTCTGTGTACAGCAGAGCAGGAGGAGAAATAGGAACAGAAATTCTGTGTGCAATGTAGCAGGAGCAGAAATTTGAGCAGAAATTCTGTGTACAGCATGGCAGGAGCAGAAATTTGAGCAGAAATTCTGTGTACAGCAGGGCAGGAGCAGAAATTTGGGCAGAAATTCTGTGTACAGCAGAGCAGGAGCAGAAATAGGAACAGAAATATGGCAGAAATTCTGTGTACAGCAGGGCACGAGCAGAAACTGGAGCAGAAATTCTGTGTACAATGGAGGAGGAGAATAAATAGGATCAAAAATTCTGTGTACAACAGAGCAGGAGGAGAAATTGGAACAGAAATTCTGTGTACAGTGTAGCAGGAGCAGAAATAGGAACAGAAATTGAGCAGAAATTCTGTGTACAGCAGAGCAGGAGGAGAAATTGGTGCAGAAATTCTGCGTGCAGCAGATTAGGAGCAGAAATTCTGTGTGCAATGTAGCAGGAGCAGAAATTGAGCAGAAATTCTGTGTACAGCAAAGCAGGAGGAGAAATGGGAGCAGAAATTCTGTGTACAGCAGGGCAAGAAGAGAAGCAGGAGCAGGAGGAGAAATTGGTGCAGAAAATCTGCGTACAGCAGATTAGGAGGAGAAATTCTATGTATAATGTAGCAGGAGCAGAAATTGGGGCAGAAATTCTGTGTACAGCAGAGCAGGAGGAGAAATAGGAGCAGAAATTCTGTGTACAATGGAGCGAGAGAAGAAATAGGATCAAAAATTCTGTGTACAGCAGAGCAGAAGGAGAAATTTGAGCAGAAGTTCTGTGTACAATGGAGCAGCAGGAGAAATTTGAGCAGAAATTCTGTGTGCAGCAGATTAGGAGCAGAAATTCTGTGTGCAGTGTAGCAGGAGCAGAAATTCTGTGTACAGCAGAGCAGGACCAGAAATAGGAGCAGAAATACGATCAAAAATTCTGTGTACAGCAGAGCAGGAGGAGAAATTGGAGCAGAAATTCTGTGTACAATGGAGCAAGAGAATAAATAGGATCAAAAATTCTGTGTACAGCAGAGCAGGAGGAGAAATTGGAGCAGAAATTCTGTATAGTGTAGCAGGAGGAGAAATTTGAGCAGAAATTCTCTGTACAGCAGGGCACGAGCAGAAATAGGAGCAGAAATTCTGTGTACCAGTAGACCAAGAAGAGAAGCAGGAGCAGAAATTCTGTGTACAATGTACCAGAAGGATAAATCGGAGCAGAAATTTTGTGTACAGCAGGGCACGAGC
>NW_026624470.1:28075-30913 GCF_030028575.1 Malurus melanocephalus
CTGGAAACCCCTCTGGAGGTGACACCATCCCTGGATGAGATTCCCCCATCACCAGTGATGTTTTCCTGTCTCTCTTCCAGTCAGATATTGGCTTTGGGAAGCTGGAAACCTACGTCAAACTGGACAAACTGGGAGAGGTGAGTTTGTAAGGAATTAAATGAACCTCGAAATGCACAAATCCTCGAAATCCAGAAATTTTCGGACCGAACCCTTTTTTTGAGGAGTCCAGACCTAGCGCTGCCACTCCAAATAGTCCTTCCCCCGAACGATTTGGGGACAGCGGTGCTGTGCCACCCTTGGCCAAAGTCTCTTGTCGCCTGTCCCCTGCCAGGGCACCTACGCCACGGTGTTCAAGGGGCGCAGCAAACTGACGGAAAACCTGGTGGCGCTGAAGGAAATCCGCCTGGAGCACGAGGAGGGCGCTCCTTGCACGGCAATCAGGGAAGGTGAGGCCGGGAGGGGCTTTTTCCGAGCCTCCGAGGGGATTTGGGATGGGGATTTTGGTCCCGTCCCGTCCCCGCCCGTCCCAACCCCGCTGTCCCCGCAGTGTCACTGCTCAAGAACCTCAAGCACGCCAACATCGTCACCCTGCACGACATCATCCACACCGAGCGCTCGCTCACGCTCGTCTTCGAGTTTCTGGTGGGTCTGGGGGCTCCTCCGGGGACAAGGGGGGTGCTGAGGGGGTTTTGGGGACACGGGGAGGTCGGACTGACGTGTCCTCCCCGCTGCAGGACAATGACCTCAAGCAGTACCTGGAGAACTGCGGGAACCTGATGAGCGTGCACAATGTGAAGGTGATGGGGGGTCTCCGGGACCCCGCCCCCGGGTGGGGGTTATTTGGGGCTGGGGGAGCCTGGAGATCCCTTCTCCCCTCTGTTCTTGCTCTCTTTGCCCTTTTCCAGCCTGTTCCGGTGTCTTCCCGGTCATAAAATAAATTTCCCCCTAAATAAAATCCCTGCCCGTGCCCACTTTGCTCATCCCCATTTGTTATTTTTCCCCACAGCATTTCCTAGTCACTGCCACCCTAAAAAAAGTCCCTGCACGTGCCTACTTTGCTCGTTCCTATTTGTGACCCTTCCCCACAGCATTTCCCCAGTCACTGCCACCCTAAAAAAAAAAAATCCCTGTGTGTGCCCACTTCATTCGTCCCCTTCTATGACACTTCCCAACACCTCCCCACAACATTTCCCAGTCACTGCCACCCTAAATAAAACCCCTGCATGTGCCCACTTTGCTCGACCCCTTCAGTGACACTTCCCTTCAGAATTTCACTGCCACCCTAAATAAAAATCTCTAGATGAGCCCACTTTGCTCATCCCCATTTGTGACCCTTCCCCACAGCATTTCCCAGTCACCACCACCCTAAATAAAATCCCTGAATGCACCCACCTTGTTCATCCCCATTTGTGACCCTTCCCCACAGCATTTCCCAGTCACCACCACCCTAAATAAAATCCCTGAATGTGTTCACTTCATTCGTCCCCTTCTGTGACATTTTCCCGCAGCATTTCCCACCCCAACACAGCTCCAGGGGTCTTTCCTGCCCATGGCCCCGAGATTCCTCGAGGTTTATTTTTGGTGCCAACATCCCCATCCTAAATCCACCTCCTTTCTCCTCCTCCTCCTCCTCGCAGATCTTCATGTTCCAGCTGCTCCGAGGCCTGGCTTATTGCCACGGCAGGAAAATCCTACACCGGGACCTCAAACCCCAGAACCTGCTGATCAACGAGCGGGGCGAGCTCAAGCTGGCTGATTTCGGTGGGTGAACCCCGGCAGGACCGATGCAGGATTGGGGATTGGGGAAAGGGGCGGCTCTTTGAT
Source organism: Malurus melanocephalus (assembly GCF_030028575.1). Lineage (NCBI taxonomy): Eukaryota > Metazoa > Chordata > Aves > Passeriformes > Maluridae > Malurus > Malurus melanocephalus. The sequence continues at coordinate 29,900 of NW_026624470.1, forward strand.
GTGCGCGTCCCTTCCACCCCCAGGATTAGCCCGGGCCAAGTCGGTGCCTACAAAAACCTACTCCAACGAGGTGGTGACGCTGTGGTACCGGCCCCCTGATGTCCTGCTGGGCTCCACCGAGTACTCCACGCCCATCGACATGTGGTGAGGCTGAACTCAGAGCTCCAAGCTCCAAGCTCCGAGCTCCAAGCTCCAAGCTCCAAGCTCCAAGCTCCGAGCTCCGAGTGGAGCTTCCCGGGCTCTCCAGGGCGGGGTCGGGCATTTCCAGCCCCATCCCTATTGTGCTGGGTACAGCTGAGGGTGGGGGCTCTCCCTGAGCTGTTTTCCCTGTTCCCTGGGGCTGCTGACACCAGAATTTTGGGCGCTCTCCCAGAGATGTTTTCCAGGTTCTTGGGGTTCTCCCTGAGCAGTTTTCCCTTTSCCCTGGGGCTGTTAAAACCAGAATTTTAGGGGTTCCTCCAGAGCCGGTTTTTTTCTGTCCCTGGGGCTCTCCCAGAGCTGTTTTTCACGGGGCTGTTAACACCAGAGGTTTGGGGGCTCTCAGCGCAGTTCTCCCTGTTCCTGGGGGTCTTCCAGTGCAGTTTTCCCTGTTCCTGGGGGTCTTCCAGTGCAGTTGTCCCTGTTCCCTGGGGCTCAGGGTCTCAGGATCGTGCCATCCGCATTCATCGGGGTGAATGCCGGGATCCATCTCCCGGAGTTCATCCGCTCTCCAGCATCCCAGGGCCCCCGGGGTTGGTCCCTTCCCCCGCGGTCCCTCCACTCCTGACCCCGCCGGGTTTGTCCCTCTCACCCCCCGGGTTTGTCCCGCCTTGACCCCGTCGGGTTTGTCCCTCTCTCCCCCGGGTTCGTCCCTCTCTCCCCCCGGGTTTGTTCCCCCTGACCCCCCGGGTTTTTCCCCCCCTGACCCCGCCTGATTTTTCCCTTCTGATCCCGCCGGGTTTGTCCCTCTCTCCCCCGAGTTTGTCCCTCCCTCCCCCGGGTTTTTCCGCGCTGATCCCGCCGGGTTTGTCCTCC
>NW_026624470.1:32948-35154 GCF_030028575.1 Malurus melanocephalus
ATCCATGACCCTCCAGAATGATCTGTGGCCATCCAGAATGATCTGTGGCCATCCAGAATAATTTTTGGCTCCCCAGAATTATCACTGGCCCTCCAGAATAAGCCATGGCCCTCTAGAAACTCCATGACCCTACAAAATAGTCCATGAGCCTCCAGAACAATTCAGGGCCCCCTAGAACAATCCCTGGCCCTCCAGAATGATCTGTTGCCCTCCAAAATAATCTGTGGCCCTCCAGAATCATCTGTGGCCCTCCAGAACAATCCATGACCCTCTAGAACGTTCCATGGCCCTCCAGAATGCTTTGTGGTCCTCCACAATAACCCGTGGCCACCCAGAACAATCTGTGGCCCACTGGAATAACCCGTGGCCATCCACAATAATCCATGGCCCTCCAGAACAATCCGTGACCCTCCAGAACAGTCCCTGGCCCTCCAGAGCAATCTGTGACCCTCCAGAACGACCCATGGCCACCCAGAACAATCTGTGGCCACCCATAACAATCCATGGCCCTCCAGGACAATCTGTGGCCACCCAGAACAATCCGTGACCATCCAGAAAAATCCTTGACCCTCCAGAGAAACTCATGTCCCTCCAGAAAAATCTATGGCCCTCCAGATTTATCCGTGGCTCTCCACAATAACCTGTGGCCACCCAGAACAATCCCTGGCCACCCAGAACAATCTGTAGCCCTCCAGAACAATCTGTAGCCCTCCAGAATGATCCGTGGCCACCCAGAACAATCTGTGGCCACCCAGAACAATCTGTAGCCCTCCAGAACAATCCGTGGCCACCCAGAACAATCCATGGCCATCCAGAACAATCCGTGGCCATCCAGAACAATCCGTGGCCACCCAGAACAATCTGTAGCCCTCCAGATCAATCTGTAGCCCTCCAGAACAATCTGTAGCCTTCCAGAATGATCCGTGGCCACCCAGAACAATCCATGACCCTCCAGAACAATCCATGACCCTCCAGAATGATCCGTGGCCACCCAGAACAATCTGTGGCCATGCAGAATAATCCATGCCCCTCCAGAACAGTCCCTGGCCCTCCAGAACAATCTGTGACACTCCAGAATGACCTATGGCCACCCAGAACAATCTGTAGCCCTCCAGAAAAATCTGTGACACTCCAGAATACTCTGTGGTCCTCCAGAACAATCCGTGGCCACCCAGAACAATCTGTAGCCATCCAGGACAATCCGTGGCCACCCAGAACAATCCATGGCCCTCCAGAACAATCTGTGGCCACCCAGAACAATCTGTAGCCATCCAGGACAATCTGTGGCCACCCAGAACAATCCGTGGCCACCCAGAATAATCTGTGGCCATCCAGAACAATCCGTGGCCATCCAGAACAATTCATGGCCACCCAGAACAATCTGTAGCCCTCCAGAATTATCTGTGGCCACCCAGAATAATCCATGACCCTCCAGAACAATCTGTGGCCATCCAGAACAATCTGTGGCCATCCAGAATGCTCTATGACCCTCCAGAACAATCTGTGACCCTCCAGAATGACCCATGGCCACCCAGAACAATCCATGGCCACCCAGAACAATCTGTAGCCCTCCAGAATGATCCGTGGCCACACAAAACAATCCATGGCAATCCAGGACAATCCATGGCCACCCAGAACAATCTGTGACCCTCCAGAACAATCTGTGGCCATCCAGAACAATCCGTGGCCATCCAGAACAATCTGTGGCCATCCAGAACAATCTGTGGCCATCCAGAACAATCCGTGCCCACCCAGAACAATCTGTGGCCCTCCAGAATGATCTGTGGCCACCCAGAACAATCCGTGACCACCCAGAACAATCTGTGGCCACCCAGAACAATCCATGGCTATCCAGAACAATCCGTGGCCACCCAGAACAATCCATGGCTATCCAGAACAATCTGTGGCCATCCAGATCAATCCGTGGCCCTCCAGCTCTGCCAGCCCCCTCCCCCAAAGGACAATGACCCCCCCTATGCCTCGTCCTCTCAGGGACAGGGAGGGGGTGGACACAGACCCGATGACCATGAGGGACAGCCTGACCAGTGCTCCCAGCGTGTCCCACACCCCAGGAATCGCCGGTGGCACCACTGGCACGGGCAGGGGGTGCCCAGATGTGCGGGGGGAACATCTGGGGGAACATCTGGGCGCTGACGGCGTCTCCCGCCGGGGTTTGGCTGCAGTACAGGGCCAAGGGGCGGATCTC
>NW_026624470.1:37514-40121 GCF_030028575.1 Malurus melanocephalus
CCCCGGCCCCTCTGACCCCTCTCCCTCTCTCTCCCATCCCCAGCCCGAGGCAAGAACAGGAGGCAGAGCATATTTTAAACTCGGATTTCGCGTTCCCCTCGTCGCCATGGAGACGGCAGCGCTGAGGAGGAAGGAGGCGGCTCCCACCCGAGGCTCCGCAGAATTCCCGGCTCCARCAGGACGGTGCCGGGGCTGTCCCGGACCCGCAGCCCCTCCATGGACCTGTGGCCTTGTCCCCTTCTTGTTTTCACGTTGTCCCCGCTGGGAGATGCTCCAGGGAGGAGCTGCCGGACCCTGCGCTGTCCTGGGAGGGTTTGGGAGCTCAGGGCGGTGACCCCAAACCTGGGCTGGGGATCTGTGGGGTTTGGCCCAGGCGGGAGTGGCCGGAAATGCACCTTGGTTGAGACAAACTGCCCTGCACCCCCTGGTTTTTGGGGAGAACACGCTGGGACTGCTGGGCGTGACATTGGGGGTACCTGGAGCACCTCTGGGGTACCTGGGGCTCCCCTGGGACATCTCTGGAGCACCTGGAGCATCTCTGGGGCACCCCTGGGGCACTTCTGGGGCACCCCTAAAGCATCCCTGGGGCACCTGGAGCACCCGGAGAGCACCTGGAGCACTTCTGGGGCACCCCTGGAGCACCTGGGGCACCTGGAACACGCCTGGGGCACTTTTGGGGCACCTGGAGCACTCCTGGAGCACCCTTGGGGCACTTCTGGGGCACCCCTGAATCACTTGGAGCCCCTGGAGCACCCCTAGGGCACCTGGGGCACCCCTGGATCACTTGGAGCACCCCTGGGGCACCCCTGGAGCTCAGGAACCAGGGCAGCTCCCTCCCCTCTCCCCGCAGATTCCCCTTTCCCATCCCAAATTTGGCACCCGATTCGTGCCGGGGATGGAGCACCCGGGCTTTCCCCGGCTTTTCCCCATCCCTGATCCCAAATCCCGGCCCATCTGGCCCATCCGGGGCTCGGGTGGGGCTGCGCTGGAGCGGGGCCGGGCGAGGATCGGCTCCGGAGCCCCTTCCTCATCCCCGTCCCGTCACCCCAAAGAGCAGGATGGGGTCTTGGAGGGGTCTCAGGGCACATCCCACCCCCATCCCACGGCTCTGAGCCCCTCCCCAGGCGGCACAGCCCGAATCCCTCGGCACCACTCACTCCCACCGCCGAGCGTTTCTGCCCAGGGGGAGGAGGAGCGGTGCCAAACCTCCCACGGCTCAGCTGTGGCGCCAGAAATAGCCCTGGAGAGGAGCTCAGCATCCCTCAAACCCCTCCGCGGGGGAGCCAGCCCTGGGTTGGACCGGCACGGATCGGTTCGGGGCTCCCAGAGCCGGCCCGGGGCTGCTCCGGGGGGAAAATTCCCTCTCCAGGGAACAAACCCAGCCCTGCTGCAGGTCCCCCGCAGTTTGGGAGGGTGTGAACAGTGCCGGGAGCCTCTCTGCCCTTCAACRTTCCCTTTCCTGGAGGATCAGGACCCTCTGGAGGTGGCCATGGCTCTGTGGAGCTGGCCAGCGCTGTGATTGTCACCGGGACCGGGGATTGGCACGTTTATCCCGGATCCAGCTCTCCGTGGGGCCGCTGGGGCAGGGAGCGAATGGCGTCTGTCCTTCCTTCCATTGTGTCCTTCCTTCCATTGTGTCATTCCTGCGGCGATCCCTGGAAAACGCTCAGCGGGAGGAGAAATTTGGAGAGCACGGAGCTCCCCGGGGGCGGCTCCTCCCTGTGCCCGGTGCCCGGAGCTTCCCGGGGCTCCCGGAGCGACTCCTCCCGGTGCCCGGAGCTCCCCAGGGCTACTTTTCCCGGTGTTTGGAAGCTCCGGGGCTCCCGGGGCCGCTTTTCCGGGTGTTCGAAGCTCCCAAGGACCGGCTCCTCCAGGCGCCCGGTGCTCAGAGTTTCCCAGGGCTCCCGGGGCTGCTTTTCCCGGTGTTCGAAGCTCCCGGGGTTCCCGAGGCTGCTTTTCCCGGTGTTCGAAGCTCCCGGGGTTCCCGAGGCTGCTTTTCCCGGTGTTCGAAGCTCCCGGGGCGGCTCCTCCCTGGTGCCCGAAGCTCTCCGGGGCTGCATTTCCCCATGTTCGAAGCTCCCGGGGTTCCCGACGCTGCTTTTCCCGGTGCCCGAAGCTCCCCGGGCGTTTCCCGATCCCACCAAACCCTRTCCCAGCCAAGCCCCCAGACATCTGCATTGTTTGAGGTTTGCCCATCCCGCTCCGCTCCCTCCCCGCTATTTCCAGCCCTCACCAGCCCGAATTGTTCCCTAATTGTTTCCAGCGGGTTGGGAAGGGCGGGAGCAGCCCCCAACCCCCGGTGACGCATTCGGGGCCGCGTTTTCCCGGTCCCCATTCCCGGCTCGGGGCGCTGGAGCCGCTCTGGRCTCTCCTATTGCCATCTTTCCTCCCGCTGGGGAATTTCCTTGGAAAAATTCCCGCTGAGAAATTTCCTTGGGATCGGAGCTGCGCTCTGGACACAGCTCATGGGTGCTGCTCTTTCAGGTCCAGGAATTTGGTGGATCCAGGGGAGCAGARCCTGGGAAGAGCAGAATTCCTCTGTCCACCCTTGGGAAACCCATCCAGGCCATGCCTGAGCTTTGTGGGGTTTTCCCGCTCGGTTTTCCC
>NW_026624470.1:41000-42600 GCF_030028575.1 Malurus melanocephalus
CCAGAAAACGGGAGTTTTGGCTGTGCCCTCAGGAAAAGCTGGATTCCTGGTATTCTTTTGTCTCCCCAGCTGATGGATAAAGGAATATAAATAAATCAATGYGCAGAGCGAGGTCAGCGTTTGGGACAACAATAACACTTGGAGGCAGAGCTGTTCCATCCCATCCCATTCTCCGCCTTTCCTGGCCCARCCCCCGGCCAAATCCATGGGAAGATTTTAAACAACAAAATTTCTTTGGGTTTGGGAGATTCAGGACAAAATAATTTGGTTTTTTCCCTCTGCTTATACACAAGGAGAAAAAAAAAAAAATAAAAGCCGTTAAAGGGCGTTTTTCCAAGGTTTTTCAATGTTTTGGTTGGGTTTTTCCACCTGATCCCGCAAATTTTTGGCTCTGCTGAGCTGCTCCAGCTGTGCTGCACATCTGTACACTCAACTCGTGTAAAATTGGGGTTTGGATGTCCCTGTGAGCGGTGTCTGGGCACAAACTCTGAAAAAATTCCGTGTTTCCTCACTGCTTTCCCCCATCCTCATCCTCCAGCAGGAAAAAATCGATGGAAGTGGAGCCCCAAAACTGTGAATGTTCCTCTGGGGTGATTCATTGGCAGAAAACCAACAAGAAATGTATTTAACTAGTGCTGTACAAATGAAAGATGCATTTTAAAATAAATGATTTTAAAAGATTTATTCCGAAAGAAGTAATGATTTTTTAAAAATATGTATATTAAGAGAGAGAGAGAGAAAGAAAGTTGTTCTGGAATAAATGCAAGGTACAATAAAAAAAAAAAAAATAAAGGATTGTATCCAATCTTGTGTCTGGATGTTTTATAAGAATATTTCAATTTTTCTATTTCAGATGGAACCCGGATGATTTTGTGAATTTGCTCCTTTTATGGCAGAGGCCGATTTTTCATCTGGTTTGTGATTTCTCCAAACACTGGACAGCAAAATTTATGGAATACGGGATGGATTTGTGGAAGATATAATTTTTCCTCTTTTTTTTTCTTTCGGTAGGAGAAGTTCTGGGTTTTTTTGGAGCTGAAGGAAGGTGGGAAGCGCCAGGAATGCGGATCCCGGGAAGGGTGAGTTGCTCCAGGAGAGGCAGCGGAATCATCCCGTGCCTTTCCYTCTTCATCCTTCATTCCCTACAGCTCCAGAACCCCTTCCCTGCTGGAATTCCGTGCTCTGGTGAAATTCTGGTGAAATTCCCGAGGAGTTTTCCCATCCCCCGACCTCTGCAGGAGGTTGAAACACCCGACACGGGCGCGCCTCGTGCGTAAACGGAAAATGTCCCCGGTTTGCACCGATCCTAAAACCCTCAATAAATATTGGCACAGCCCAATCGGGCAAATAAAAGCCAAGGCTGGCAGGCCCGGCCCAGGTTGGCACAGCAGCCSGAGGGCAGAGCCGGGAAGGGCCAGAGGAGACTTTTTTTCAACAGATCCGGCAGTAAAATCTCCCTGGAATCAGGAATTTTCTTCTCGGGATCCCCCCTTGGGATATTCCCGTTGTGCTGAGGAGAAACCGCAGCCCCCGGAATTCTGGGGAGAGGCGGATTGGGGTTGTGGGGGGATCTGGGGGGGAGCTGTGGGGTTTTTGGGGA
>NW_026624470.1:43655-45554 GCF_030028575.1 Malurus melanocephalus
CCAGCCTGAGTCACCTCCCGGGCGCCGCGGGCCGTCCCCAGCACGGACCAGTTTGCCAAASCAGTTCCTCCGTCTGCCGCTCTCGTTCCTCCAGCCCGGCCGGCGCCGGACCCGGGGGAACCCTGCCGAGCATCCCCGGCCCCTTCTGCCTTCCAGATGTTCCCGAATATCCCGAGGAATTCCTCAGGGATGCTGCGGGGTGATCCCGTGTGACGGGGTGGTTTGGGGAATGGAATGTGGGAATTTGTACAGAATGGAATTTTTCCTCGGTTTTTTTTTTTCCTTTCGGTAGGAGAAGGTTCTGGGGGTTTTTGGAATCGAAGGAAGGTGGGAAGAGCCGGGAGTGTGGATCCTGGGAAGGCCAATGCCGGATTTGRGGGAACCCTGATGAGCATTCCCAGCCCCTTCTGCCTTCCAGATGTTCCCGAATATTCTGAGGAATTCCTCAGGGATGCTCCAAGGTGTCCGTGTGACACCTGCAGACCTCAGCGGGGTGATTTGTGTGTCCTTTCATTCCTGGTGTATTTTTTTGGATATCCTTTCATTCCTGGTGTATTTTTTGTGTGTCCTTTCGTTCCTGGTGCATTTTTGGGGTGTTCTTTCATTCCTGGTGTATTTTTTAGGTGTCCTTTCATTCCTGGTGCATTTTTTTGGTGTCCTTTCGTTCCTGGTGCATTTTTGGGGTGTCCTTTCATTCCTGGTGTATTTTTGGGTGTCCTTTCATTCCTGGTGCATTTTTTTGTGTCCTTTCATTCCTGGCCTATTTTTTTGCTATCCTTTCATTCCTGGTGTATTTTTTGGGTGTCCTTTCATTCCTGGTGCATTTTTTGGGTGTCTTTTCATTCCTGATGTGTTTTTTTGACTCTCAGCCCCGCTGTCCCATCCCTGCTGCTCTCCCCTGGCACGGATTCAGTGCCGATATCCCAAGGAATTCCTCAGGGATGCTCCAAGGTGTCCTTTCTTTCCTGGTGTATTTTTTTAGGTGTCCTTTCATTCCTGTTGGATTTTTTGGGTGTTCTTTCATTCCTGGTGTATTCTTTCGTGTGTCCTTTCATTCCTGGTGTATTTTTTAGGTGTCCTTTCATTCCGGGTGTAATTTTTTGGGTGTCCTTTCATTCCTGGTGTATTTTTTGGACTCTCAGCCCCGCTGTCCCATCCCCACTGCCCTCCCCTGGCACAGATTCAGTGTCGGGAAGGAGGAAGTGCCCCGATTTCAGTGGCTGTGGGTGTTGTCCCACACCGAGCAGGGCAGCATTTCCTCCTCCCAGACCGGCTCTGCCGCAACTGGGCCAAGATTCGGGCTCGTGTTTGACCCAGAAGAGGAGCCAAGCTCCCTAAATCTCCCAATTTGGGAATTCCTGACCCCAAAATTCACAAAATTCACCCCCTTCTCTCTCTGCTGAGCATCTTTCCCGCAGCCAAGGATAATCTGATCCCTTTAAGGGATTGTAAAGGCACCAGAATTTTCTCTGTCAGGTTCAGTGGTTCTCAGTTATTTTCTTATCAGCTCAAGCTTTGGGTGGTGCTGGCATTTTTGGATGATCCCATCTCCAAAGGCACACGGAGCTCCTGGGCTCATCTCRCGTGGCTTTTGGGGTAAATCTGGAGGTTTTAAGGGTCTCAGCCCCAATTTGACCTTTGTGGAAAACGGAGAATGGGAAAAACTTCACCCAGACCTGAGCTCCACGTCCTTGGCCGAGCTGCCAACCCAAACATTGGGGAAAGCCTTGGAGGAGCTCCAGGAATCTGCTGTCCTGTGGGGCCTCAGGTGGTTCCACCCCAAGGAAAACCTTGGAAAATTTATTTTTAGTGCTGGATTTCCCCACTCTTGTCGAGCCTGGGCTGGGAGAGGTGATTCCAGCAGCACGAAAAAATCAGGGCTGGAGATCTGCAGTTACC
>NW_026624470.1:45650-48526 GCF_030028575.1 Malurus melanocephalus
AGTGCACGGGAAAACTCGAGGAAGGTGTTTCCTAAAGGTTTCTCGGATCCTGCGGAGCTCAGCAGGCGCTCAGGCTGCAGCTCTGCCCTGCCTTCCATTCATGGTTTCACCCTGCAGCAAAGCGCAGAGCTGGGGGTGTCTTAATTCGGTGCGAGCACAACATTGATTCGAGTTTGGAAAACAGCCTGGAAGTGCCTCCTCGTGGAGCTAAATCTGGGCTCGCCTCTCCTCGCAGCCCCTGTGGCTCGCATTTTGATGAGCTCCCTGCGAGGAGAGGAGCCGCATTTCTGCCGAGCCGGGCGGGATCTGTGTGTTCTTGTGCTGACTAAACCCACCCACGCCTCGGGGCTTATTTGCAAGCAGAGCCTGCCTGGTTGGTGTTAGTCCCGATYAAATGGCCCCGATAGTTCTGGAGGATGGCATTTGGGTCACCCGGCGAGGTTGTGGGGTTGGGGTTTGTCCGGGGAGCCTGCGGAGGTGGGGAGGGCGTTTCTGAGGCGTTTTAGGGTCGGGAATTCAAGCCCTGGAGAGCTGATGCTATCAGAGCGGAGTTCAGGTGTCTCAGCTCYCCTGGATCTTCTTTATCTCCAGATAAAAATCAGGAATTTGGCCCAGGGGAGCCGCAGGGGAAGCCTGATCGATCCTTTCCTCGGGGCAGAGTCGCTGGGATGTGGGAGGTGAGGACTGGCTGTTCCGTGATGGRTGGAAATGGATGGAAAACGGATGGAAAAAGGGCCAGGAGGTCACGGAATTTTTGGGGTTGGCAGAGACCTCTGGAGATCATTCGGGGATCACGGGGTCACCTGGAGTGGGTGGCMCAGGAACACGCCCAGGTTTCTGCACCAGAGCTCCTGCCTGACTTTCCTGGCAGTTTTTGATGGAAAACCCTTCATTATCCCAATCCTTTCACCCTCTGCGTACGGACGGGGAACGGAAGCCGAGACTGCCGCAGCAGCGCGGCCTCAAATCGAGTTTTCGCGGTGGCTCAGCCTCGCCAGCGCGGCTCTTTTTGGGAGGTGCTCGRTCCCCTGAAGATAAAACCCCATTTCCGTCCCTTGCGGTTGAGTCACCGCCCGTCCCCGAGCCGGGCTCGGCTGCTGCCATCAGCCCGGCCCTCGCCATCGCCATCGCCATCAGTCACGCACCACGGGGACGCTGCTCCCGTCCCTCCAGGCAGCCCAGCTGCTCTGTGATTGTTTAATGGCTTAATGCCGCAGGAGCGCCGAGTTCGGGCCACTTTGTGGGGGTGGCGGTGCCATTATCACCTGTCCCTGGCTGTCACACTGAGTCCCTTTGTCCCCCGCGGCGGTGGCGGGGGCAGCGATCCCGTCCTGCGGCGAGGATGGCACGGAAGAACAAGGGCCGCGACGCGGTTTGGGTTGGCTAAACATTAAACTGTGGCCAGGTGGGAATGAGCACCTGCAGCCCCGGAGCGGCATTCCTGAGGCGCGGGTCACAGCATGGGTGAGTACCCGCGCCCGGCCSGGCACCTGCAGCCAAAAAATCTCCGCCATGGCCGAGCTCCATCCGTTCCGTTCTGCCTGGAAAGAGTGTGCTAAAAATTGCCAGCCTTCCCCAGCTAAAGTAGGTGAAATATTTATAAACCCATCCTCTAGAGAAGACCTTTTGCGTAAGCATCAACCGCTCCGGCTTTAAAACGCGCGCCCTCCCCCCGCCCCGAGGCGGCTGGTGCTGCTTATCCAGGGAAGGGGCAACTTTAATTGCGTTTGTCTGGCACGGTGGCACCTTTTCACGGCCACGGGGGACCGCGGGGAGGGCTGGCAGCCGGGGGAAAAAAAAAAATGGGGATTTCTGGATTTCCTGGCTTGGCTGTGCTCTGTTCCGTCGGGTGTCGCCGCTGTGGCTGTCGTGCCATGTCCGGGGCGGCGCGGACCACGCAGAGGGGTCGCTCCACTTTTGGGGGGATTATGAGATCCCCGAGGGGGGGAATTGGGGAGGGAGAGGGGGATGAAGAGGATGGTGAGGAGGAGGGGGGACACACGGCGCTCCTTTCAGCCCCCGAGGGATGCGGCGGGGTCCGGCGGGGCGGCTCCGGGGGCGGCGGGGATGGAGAGGGGCCCCGCTCCGCCCGGCCCCGGAGGCGGAGCCAGCGCCCGGCGCGGCGGGATCGGGAGCCACATCCCGCAAAGGAGGAGCGGGGCCGGCAACGGGAACGGCAGCGGGGCGGCGGCGGGGCCGGAGCCCAACGCCGGAGCTCCAGCAGCGGGGCCGCCCCGCKCCGCCGCCACCGCCCAGGATGTGGTGGGACGAGCGGGTGTCGGCGCGGTTCCGGAGGAACCTGCAGCCCACCCTCACCTATTGGAGCGTTTTCTTCAGCTTCGGCCTCTGCATCGCCTTCCTGGGGCCCACGCTGCTGGACCTGCGCTGCCAGACCCAGAGCTCGCTCTCGCAGATCACCTGGGTCTTCTTCTCGCAGCAGTTCTGCCTCCTGATCGGCAGCTGCCTCGGAGGGGTCTTCAAGAGGACGTAAGAGCCCGGCAAACTCAGCGCAGCTCCCTGGGGAGGGGGTTCAGCTCCCCGYAGACCCCTCTCCCTCATCCCGGCTCGGGGGTGGGCAGCGCCAGCCGCCCCTTCCCGGGATTCGCCTCCCTCTCTCCCGGGAGGGATTGCGGGGCTGAGCCGGGATTGCGGCGTGAGAAAACCATTCCCGAGTGGCGGTGGGCGTCGCGGAGGGTCCGCAGCGCTCCCGGYCCCCGAGGGGAGGGGGTTTCTCCAAGGGGAGCGGGGCAGGAGCAGCTCCGCAGCCTCCACTCCTCTCCCGGCGCGGCTCCAACCCCTCCGGTTCGCGGAGCTCCGCACGGCCACAGCCCGAGCGCGAACTTCCAGCCACAACTTCCCCGGGAGGGTGTATTTTT
>NW_026624470.1:49081-58196 GCF_030028575.1 Malurus melanocephalus
TAAAATTCTCCCTTAAAATTCTCCCTTAAAATTCTCCCTTAAAATTCTCCCTTAAAATTCTCCCTTAAAATTCTCCCTTAAAATTCTCCCTTAAATTTCTCCCTTAAATTTTTCCTTTAAAACCCCCTCGGCGCTAAATATTCCTGCATTTGCCAACGGAGGAGAGCTCCGGCTGATGGAGGAGCACCTGTAAATCGCCACGGCGGGACCGTGGAGCTGTCGCGGTCGCCTGAGGCTGCTCCGTGGGGCCGTGTCAGGGGGGAGGAGGCGCCAGGTGGGAATGGGGACAACACGTGGGAACCTCGCTGCGGGTCTGCCACAGCTCCGGCAGTGCTGGCTCAGCAGCGGAGCCGCTGCCAGCCCCCGGCTGCCTCGCATATGTTTGGAGGAGCAGGCAAGGAAAAGGCACAATTGTTTCCTGCTGTCAGCTTTTTCCYAAAGCTCCGGCCCCGTGGGCTTTGGGAACATCAAAGCCGGTTGGGGTTTTGWGCTCGGAGGCTCCTGAAGTTTTAACTCAGTGGGGAAAGGGGGTTTGGTGCTGGTTGGGAACGGGATGTGTTTGGGATCGTGGAGAAAAGGGGATTTGTGAAGCGCCTGCAAGCTCCGCTGAGCGCTGACAGCACTGCCAGGCAGGCTGGACGAAATATTTGGGATATTTAGGGCTTGTGAGGGTTATGGGGATTACTCAGAGCCTCCAAATTTGTGAGATTAACAATCGCCCCGGCTCCAGGAGTCGGGCACAATCCCTTCTTCAGGGATGGACGGATTGAGCCGTCCTGCCAAGGGCTCATAAATCAAATCAGGCCGGCCTTGGTGCCAGGCAGGAGGAGCCGTGCTCGGGTCATCTTTCCCAGCTGGTGGATGGAAAGCTGCTGTGGAGCATCCCAAGGGTCTGGCTGCGAGCTGGGCGCGATTCCCGGTGCTGAGGGACACAGAATTCCCTGCTTTTTTTCGGATTAAATCATTCTGGGCGCTGGACCCCGGGTTCTGGGGTGGAAATGGGTGGTGGGACCCAAATCAAGGTTGGGTTTTGTCTCCGGAGGAGCTGCTGGGTGCTGTCCCCGCTCCCGGAGCGCTGGAAGGATGGATCGCAACGCTGCCATCGATCCTGCAGCCTGAGACAGCTCCACGCTTCCCTCCCGAGCGAGATTTCAAGGAAGGAGGAAGTTTTCCCCTGCCAGGATCCCCGAGGGATGGAGGAACGATGTTCCTGCTCTGTCCTGGAGCCCTGGGATCGCTGCTGCTCCCTCCCTGTGCTCTTTGGGGGTTCAGAGCCTGATTTGGGGGGTCAGCTCCCCATGAATGTGGGGTTCAGGTTCACCCCGAACCGCTGCTCTCTGCTGACCCCTCCCCGGGTTCGCTGCGATGTGTGACGAGCTCTGCCCCGGGAAATGCAGCTTTGAGTCCCCGAGRTTGGGGTTTGAGCCCTCCTCAGTCCCCGGTGGTGCTGTGGGGGCTCCAGGGGCGCAGAGACCCCCAACAGGAGCCCCCTAAGGAGCCCTGAGCTCCTTTTGCCTGGAATGACCTGGGTGAGACCCCCAGGAACCCCTGATGGGGTGTGGGGCTGCAGGAGCCGCTGCAGCAATGGGGTGGGAGTGCTGGGAGGACCTGTCCGGGCTCAGACACCCAAGAGGGAGGTGAAATTTTGGGGAAATCCACCCCTGACACTGCCAGCTCCAGCGGGGAGCTCCATCCACCTGCATTTCCCTTTCCTTCCCCATTTTGCCGGGTTTCAGGCTGGAATTTGGAGGTTAAAATCCCGCACGCGGTGATGGCAGAAGCACCAGAGTGTCCCAAATTGGTGTTTGGGGTATTTTAAATCCAAAACCTGTATTTTTGCTTCCTGCTGAATGTTTGGGTTTGTTCCCAGAGTTTGGGGCAGCCCTGGGCTGATCCCACTGGGGTGAGCAGGGCTAAGGGAGGTTTTGGGGGGCTCTGGAGCTGTTCTGGACCCCTGAGCTGATCCCACTGGGGTGAGAAGGGTTGAGGGATGTTTTGAGGGGCTCTGGAGGTGTCCTGGACCCCTCAGCTGATCTCACTGGGGTGAGAAGGGTTGAGGGATGTTTTGGGGGGCTCTGGAGCTGTTCTGGACCCCTGAGCTGATCCCACTGGGGTGAGAAGGGTTGAGGGATGTTTTGGGGGGCTCTGGAGGTGTCCTGGACCCCTCAGCTGATCTCACTGGGGTGAGAAGGGTTGAGGGAGGTTTTGGGGGGCTCTGGAGCTGATCCCACTGGGGTGGGCAGGGCTAAGGGAGGTTTTGGGGGGCTCTGGAGGTGTCCTGGACCCCTGAGCTGATCCCACTGGGGTGAGAAGGCTTGAGGGAGGTTTTGGGGGGCTCTGGAGTTGTTCTGGACCCCTGAGCTGATCCCACTGGGGTGAGAAGCGATGAGGGAGGTTTTGGGGGTCTCTGAGCTGTGCTGGACCCCTGAGCTGATCCCACCGGGGTTTGCAGGGCCCAGAGGGGCTCTGGAACTGTCCTGGACCCCCTGAGCTGATCCCACCGGGGTTTGTAGGGCCGAGGGAGGTTTTGGGGGCTTTGAGCTGTGCTGAACCCCTGGGCTGATCCCACCTGGGTTTGCAGGGCCCAGAGGAGCTTTTGGGGTCTCTGAGCTGTGCTGGACCCCCCGACAGTCTCCTCTCAGGGTGATCCCCCCCCAGTCCTGCCTGTCTGAGGACACGGACCCCTTTTTCCCCTTTTCACAGCCCCCGTGCCCGGCTCACAGGAATGATCCCGATCTCTTCCCGTCCTCCAGATCCCAATCCCCCGCAGGATTCCGGAGCTCTCAGTCCCTTCCACTCATCACCGCAGCGTTTTTTGCTGTGAGAGCAGCACGGTGACTCGAGCAGGAGCTCCCTGGGGACACGAAAGTCCCCCAGGCTGGCCCTGCTCGCTGCAGGGGACACGGGGACTGCTGTGGGATAATCCTCGCYTCCCCCACATCCTCACCTTGTCCCCGCAGGGTTTTGGGTTTTTAATGATGGCTTTTGCAGGTCTGAGCTGGCCTGATTATCATTTTTTCTTCTTGATGTGAAGGAACTTGGAAAAGGCTCCCTGAGTGGGAAAAAAAAAAAAAAAAAAAAAAAAGAAAAAAAAAAAAGAAAAAGAGCTCGGAGTTGAAGGGATTCTGCTGCAACGGGAACGCCGAGGGGGGGTTCCTGTATCCGTGTGGGAAGGACAGGGGGAGCTGAGCTGGCTGGGACTGCGGGATTTTCCATGGAATTGCCCATCCCGATCCTACAGAGATCAGCCCAAAGCTCTCAGGGGCAGCTGCAGGTTTTTGGTGGGGCCGGGGCGTGCTCTGGGTGGTCCTGAAATGGAGTTTGGGACATTCTGAGAGTCGTTTCATGTCCTGGACCAAGCCCTGGGCACCGGGACTGGTTGGTGACAGGGACACAGGGACCAGGCCGTGCCATCAGCGCTGCTTTTCCAGCCCTTGGGAAGGGTTTGCATCACCAGGACGCACCCAAATCCCGCGGTGCCACATTTTGGGGTGATCCCGAGGGGTTTGTGTGTCAGGAAATCATCCAGTGCCTCCCTGGGGGCTGAGCTGAGCCCCCCAAATCCATTCTGGTGCCCCCTCATGCCAAGGCCAGCAGGACTGGGTGCCACCTTGGCCCGGTGGCACTTCCAGGGGACACAGTTGTGTCACTCCTGGCTGGACGCAGCAATTTTCACCCACCGGGCAAACCGAGGTGACATTTTAATGCTCATTAAGGACCTAACATCACCCCCAATTAGCGTTAATGATCCCGCTCCCCARCCAGGCGGGGTGGCTCAGTCGGGGAAGCATTTTGGGGATTTTTTGTGAGGTTTCCCCATCGCTCGCGGCCTCGGCCGCCTCTGTCCCCGTCACTCCGGCGGGAGCTGCCTCGGCTCTCGGGGCTCGGAGCTGCTCCTTTTTCATTTGCCAGGCGTTTTTCCTGCCGTGACTGTGCACATCTCGCCCGGTTCCCTCCCTCCCTCCTTCCCTCCCTCTCTTCCTCCCCCAGAAATCCCACGGCTTTGCTGTCAGAGGACCATCAGCTCTGCAGAACGCTCTCTGTTCTTCCCCGGGCTGTGCCGGGCTGGGCACTGGGGGCCACGGGCCAGCGGGAGAAAGGAGAGGTGGCCTCGGCCCGTCTGCTGCAGCGGGAGATGGATGAGGGCGGTGACAAAGCCCGGGGAAGTGACAGAGCCGGGGAGGTGACAGAGCCGGGGCAGTGACAGAGCCGGGGATGGTGACAGAGCCCGGGGTGGTGACAGAGCCCGGGACGGTGACAGAGACTGGGCAGTGACAGAGACTGGGACAGTGAGAGAGCTCGGGACAGTGACAGAGCAGGGACAGTGACAGAGCCCGGGACAGTGACAGAGCCCGGGCAGTGACAGAGCCGGGACAGTGACAGAGCCCGGGACAGTGACAGAGCCCGGGACAGTGACAGAACCCGGGCAGTGACAGAACCCGGGCAGTGATAGAGCCCGGGACAGTGACAGAGCCCGGGCAGTGACAGAACCCGGGCAGTGATAGAGCCCGGGACAGTGACAGAGCCCGGGCAGTGACAGAACCAGGGACAGTGACAGAGACTGGGACAGTGACAGAACCCGGGCAGTGACAGAGACTGGGACAGTGACAGAACCCGGGCAGTGACAGAGCTCGGGGCAGTGACAGAGCCTGGGACAATGACAGAGCCTGGGGCAGTGACAGAACAGGGACAGTGACAGAGATCAGGACGGTGACAGACCCGGGCAGTGACAGAGCCCGGGGACAGTGACAGAGCCCGGGACAGTGACAGAGCCCGGGACGGTGACGGAGCCCGGGCAGTGACAGAGCCAGGGGACGGTGACAGAGCCAGGGACAGTGACACGGCCGTGGCCGGGCCGTTCTGGCCGGGCAGGCAGGGCAGCAGCGCTGCCAGCTGGGCCTCCTCCACCCTTTTCCTCCACCTCCTCCTCCTCCTCAGCGCCTTCTCCAGCCTGGCTGCCGCCTGTGGGGCAGGGATGGGACGGTTTTCCTTGTTCAGGATATCCCCGAGCGCTGCCTTTGGGGTTTTCCTTGTTCAGGATATCCCTGAGCACTGCGTGTGGGGTTTTCCTTCTTGAGGATGTCCCTGAGCGCTGACTTTAGTGTTTTCCTTACCGGGGGATGTCCCTGAGCGCTGCGTTTGGGGTTTTCCCTGTTAGGGCTGTCCCCGAGCTCGGCCTTTGGGGTTTTCCTTGTTAGGGATGTCCCTGAGCTTGGCCTTTAGGGTTTTCCTTGTTAGGGATGTCCCTAAGCCCTGCCTTGGCTGTGATCAGACCCACATCCCCCAATTACCAACTCATTAGCTAATTACCAGCTTCCCTCACCCCGGGGCTGGGACAGGCCCTGCCCAATCCCCTCAGTGTCCGCTTCTCCTTTCCAGCCCCATCTCTCTCTCGTTCCAGCGTTTCTCTGTCTGGTCCCTCCTTCCCTCCCTCCCTCCTTCCTTCCTTCCTTCCTTCCTTCCTGCCTGCCTTCCCCCTTGGCAGCCCCGGAGCCGCGCGGTGCCAGCCCGGGTGCTGTTCCCTGGCTCGGCCGCTGCCACAGGCGGGAGGGGACACATCGCATCCCCTCGGGGACAGCCCCGAGAGTGGCAGCGGTGGCGCTTCCCTCCTCATCCCGCCAGGAAAGGAGGAGCGGGGCCGCTTCTCTGCGGTCCCCGGGAGGTGACAGCTCAGCCGGGACTGCCACAAGCTCCGGGGTGACCCAAACCTGCCGGACACGCGGCCTGGAGCMGCTCCAGGGGCAGGATGTGGCCTCAGCTGAGCGTTCCCACATCCATTTCCATGCCTGAATTGTCCTGCTCTGAACGCGGGTTTGGAGGGATGGCTGCGCTTCTCCGCAAAAATTGGATGGAAAATCTGCCCCGTGGAGGTGTCACCCTCCTGGCTGGCTGCTGGGTGACACGGGAGTGCGCGGCATCTCCCTCCTCTCACCCCAAAATCGGGATTTTCTGCMGMCGGAGCCGCAATTTCGGGGCKGGGAGCGGGAGGCGCGGGTGTCGCSGCTGCTCGGGTGGTGGCACTGACCCCGTCCCTCCTGTCCCCGCCTTTCCAGGTTGGCGCAGTCCCTGCTCGCCCTGTTCGCCTCGTCGCTGGCCATCTCGCTGGTGTTCGCCATCATCCCGCTGTGCCACAACGTGGTGGTGYTGGCCGTGGTGATGGCGGTGGCCGGGCTGGCCATGGGCTGCATCGACACCATCTCCAACATGCAGCTGGTCAAGATCTACCAGAAGGACTCGGCCATCTTCCTGCAGGTCAGAACCTTCCCCTGGTGGCTCTAGAATCTCCCATTATTTTTAGAATCCCCTATTAAGTTCAAAATTTCCTGCTATTATCAGAATCTCCCATTATTTTCAGAACTTCCTGTAATTTTCAGAGCCTCCCATTACTTTCAGGATCTCCTACAATTTAAAAATCTCCCATTATTTTCAGAACCTCCAATTTTATTTTTAGAATCTCCAATTTTATTTTCAGAACTTCCAATCTTATTTTCAGAATCTCCTATTGTTCTCAGAATCCCCAATTTTATTTTCAGAATCCCCAATTTTATTTCCAGAATCTCCAATTTTATTTTCAAAATCCCCAATTATTTTCAGAATCCCCAATTATTTTCACAATCTCCAATTCTATTTTCAGAATCCCCAATTATTTTTACAATCTCCAATTCTATTTTCAGAATCCCCAATTATTTTTCAGAACCTCCTCTTATTCTTAGAATCTAAATAAAAATTTTTAATTTACTTTTTAAAATTTAAATATAATATAAACTGACATATTCCCACCCTGATATTAAAGCCGCGTTCACACTTGCCAGTGATTTTTTGTAACAAAACCACTGTAAAAGTGTAAAAAAAAAAAAAAGTAACCTTCAAATGGATTGTTAAATATTAGGAATTTTTTCTTGGAAAGGGTGACTGGACACGGGGATGGGAGTGATGGAGATGTTTAGGAACAGCCGGGATGTGGCTTTCAGCACCATGGTCTGGGTGACAAAACGTCACGTTTTGGACTCGATGACCCCAAAACCTTTTCCAGCCGGGTAAATTCTGTAATTCTGAGGAACTGACAACTCTGTCACCACCGTCCCCACTCTTTCAGGCTCTCCACTTCTTCGTGGGTTTCGGGGCTCTGCTGAGCCCCCTGATCGCTGACCCCTTCCTTTCGGACACCAACTGCATCCTTTCCAACGGCACCGCCAACGCCTCCAGCAACCTCCCGCACATCCGCAAATCGCTGGTACCWCACCACCCCGGCAATCTGTCCCACTACGAGCTGCCCATGAAGGGCATGGTGGTGACACGAGTGTCCTACGCCTTCTGGATCATGGCCCTCATCAACGTGAGTGCTGAGATCGGGGATGTGCGGCCCCGCTCCGGGCGTTTGTGGGGTTTTTGTGGGGTTTGAGGGGTGCTGGAAGTGGCAGGAGTGTAGGGATGGTTGTGCTGGTTGGCAGGAATGGTCGGTTTTGGTTTCTGGTTTTGCAAATCTCGTTTTTATTGGGGTGTTTCACTGTTGGGATTTGTCCGAGCTCTCTGGGGGCATTTGGGATTTCCAGCACGGACCAGGAAGGAGATGAAGCAGAAAATTCCACTCAGATTCAGGGTTTTTCCTCCATGGAGGAGCTGGTGGCGTGGGGATGGCCTGGCAGGAGGGAATTTTTGGGGACATTCCCAGGAAAGTGCCCATCAGTGAAGGGAGTGACAGGACTGAAGTGATCAGGCCGTGTCTTTATTTATTTTTATATATTTTTATATATTTATATATTTTTATAATTTTATATATAATTTTATATATAATTTTATATATAATTTTATATATAATTTTATATAAAAATATATTTTCATATATTTTTATATATTTTTATATATTTTTATTTTTTATATTTATATATATATTTATATATATTTATATTTTTTTTATATTATTATATATACTTATTATTTTTCCTGGAGGTCCCAGCAAATATTCCGAGCAGAACTATTACATTCAGAAGCAGGGTTTGGTTCCTGATTTGACCCCAACACCGTGTTTCTCTGATTTTGGGATTGCTGGTGGGAATTTCCAGCCCCCTCCCCGATGTTTTTGGGGCAGGRTGGCACCTCAGGCTGTGCCCAGCGGGGTTGGAGCTGAGGTTGAGCATCAGAACGTCTCAAATGCACGGCTGGAACACAGAATTCCCAGAATTCCCAGAATTCTCACTAGGAATGTGACAGGGACAGTGCTGCGGGTTGGGATCAGGATTAAAAACCAAACTCAGAGTGGGGAGTTGGATGTGCCCAGCCCTCGAGCCGAGCTGTGATTGCCTTTCCCAAATGGAACTGATTTAATTCCCCGTTAAATATTTTCCATGTTTTATTCCCTTAAACCACCCCAACCCTCTGGAGACTGCTGGGAGCAGCTCAGCCCCAAATTTCTGACCCTTTTTAGGGTGGAAGCAGCAGAGGGAGATGATGGGAATGGGAATTTCAACTTCCAGGGACGTGGACGGAGGGAGTTAAACGAAAAATGGGAACCAGGAGCGGCAGCTCGGCTCCAAACCGGCCAAATCCCACATTTCCATCCCGGTTTTTGTGAGGATTCTGACAAGGCACGAGCTGGAATGATTCATTTGGAGCTCCTGCTTTTGTTTAGAGTGGAAATGGCTCAATCTGGCTCTGGCACGGGCGCTCCTGACAGCGGAGCGCTGCCGATGTTATTGAAGGAAAATGGGAAAACGGAGCAGCTCAGCATAATCAAAACAAAGCGCTCGCACCGCTCCCGGCCAAAAATCTTCCACTCAGCGGCAGGAATTTGTGCCTTTTCATCCAAATTTCGGAATAACCCCCACATTTTAAAATTCAGTTCGCCCACAGAACGGAAATTTCATCACCCGGCCCGTTCTGAGGGGTTGGAAAATCAGGGAAAATGTTCCTCGGGGAGGGAAGGTGCTTTCCCAGGGGAAAAGCTCGGGTTGGGACACAACGGCAGGGAATGATCCCGAATTCCTGGAGGGAGAGGYTGAAATAGGGGCTGGAATATCCCCACATGGAGATGGGGGAGGCAGGAATTTGTGGAGTTTGTGGTGATGCATAAAACTGCAGGGGAAGGGAGCAGCGCAGGGAACTTGGGATTTTGGAG
>NW_026624470.1:58404-61080 GCF_030028575.1 Malurus melanocephalus
AAGGAATTTTGGGAGCAAATGTGGCTGCAAAATCTGCCTGCCCAGGAGGGAGGAACGGTCAGGGACATCCTAAAAATGTCCCAACCTGGTTAAAGCCACAAAGGACCTGCTGGATTTAAGGATGAGGGTGTGGAGAGCAGGGACCCACCCCAGTGGGACTGGGAATCGGGGAATCCCAAACTGGGATCGTGTCCCAAACTGGGATCGTGTCCCAAACTGGGATCGTGTCCCAAACTGGGATCGTGTCCTGCGCAGGCTCCTCGGGGCTGGGTTTGTTATCTGCACACCCAGGCCCTCTGCGGAGGGCGAATATTTTTGCCAAATCTGCATTTCAGAAGAAAAAAAAATCTGGTCCTGACCTCCGGAAGGATTAGAACCATCAAGCAAACGCGTTTTTCTTCCATGGGACCGAACTCCCTGTTCCTATTCCCATTGTTCCCAGAACAATGCGGGCCCCATAAACGAATTGAGGCTCTCGGGGCGGGGGCAGGGAWTTCTCCATACATTTAAATCCTGCCACGAGCCAACAAAAGGCAGGAAATTCGGAGCTGGAGCTCGCACTTGCTCCCAGACAGGCAGAAAACAAGGGAATGAGCTGTCACTTAGGATTTCCTGGCTTTCTCCCCCGGCTGGCCGCGGTGTAAACAGCGCCGGGCTGCGGCGGGAGGAGACGGGAGGGCTGCGATCGCTTCCCTCCGTGTTCTCAGCAGGAAAATAAAACAAAAAAAATAACAAAAAGWGCGATTCCCTGCGGGCTGGGAGGCTCCACGGAGCCGCGGGTGTGTGCCGGGAGCGGGATCGTCCCGTGGGAAGGGGAATGGTGGGGACAGCAGGGAAYGGCTCTGGGGGGATCGTGATGGGATTGTGGGGTGCAGGGAGCACCCCTGGGTGCTCAGGGATCCCCAGAACAGCGGCTGGACATTCCCTGCTCCGCTCCGGCCGTGCCACGGGGCTGCCGGAGGTCACCGGGCTGCAGCAGAGCTGTCCCCGTTGGCCCGGGAACCGCGGGCTGCGCTCGGGAGGTGCTGAGCAACCCCTGAGAGTGGCGGGGGACAGGCGGGGGACAGGCTGGGGACAGGCGGGGGACAGGTTGGGGACCAGGCTGTGTTTTTGTGAGGTTCAGGGTCTCACCCAGGCCATTTTTAGGAGGTTCAGGGTGTCACCCACCCCATTTTTGGGAGATTCAAGCTGTCAACCACCCCAGTTTTTGGAGGTTCATGGTCTCACCCACCGCATTTTTGGGAGGTTTGGGGTCTCACCCACCCCATTTTTGGGAGGTTCGGGGTCTCACCCACCCCTCTGTATCCTCGCTGTCACTGGGGGAGCCGGGCTGTGTTTTTGGGAGGTTCAGGGTGTCACCCACTCCATTTTTGGGAGTTTTGGGCTCTCACGCACCTCTCTGTGCTCTCACTGTCACTACGGGAGCTGGGCTGGATTTTTTAGGAGATTCAGAGTGTCACTTGCTCAGTTTCTGGGAAGTTCAGGGTCTCACCCGCCCCGTTTTTAGGAGGTTCAGGGTGTCACCCACCCCATTTTTGGGATGTTTGGGGTCTCACCCGCCCCTCTGTGCACTCTCTGTCACTGGGGGTGCCGGGCTGTGTTTTTGGGGGTTCGAGCTGTGTTTTTGGGGAGCCAGGCTCTGTTTTTAGGAGGTTCAGTGTGTCACCCACCCCATTTCTAGGATGTTCAGGGTCTCACCCACCCCATTTCTGGGATATTCAGGGTGTCACGCACCCCATTCTGGGAGGTTCAGGGTTACACCGCCCCTCTGTGCACTCGCTGTCCCGGGGGGAGCTGGGGTCTGTTTTTTGGGAGGTTCAGGGTGTCACCCACCCCATATTTGGGAGTTTCGGGGTCTCACCCGCCCCTCTGTGCACTCTCTGTCACTGGGGGTGCTGGGCTGTGTTTTTGGGGAGCCTGGCTGTGTTTTTGGGAGGTTCAGGGTGTCACCCACCCCGTTTTTGGGAGTTTTTGGATCTCACCCGCCCCTCTGTGCCCTCTCAACAGCCACTGGGGTGCCGGGCTGTGTTTTTGGGGGGTCGAGCTGTGTTTTTGGGGAGCCAGGCTCTGGTTTTAGGAGGTTCAGTGTGTCACCCACCCCATTTCTGGGATGTTCAGGGTCTCACCGCCCCTCTGTGCCCTCGCAGCAGCCACTGGGGGTGCCGGGCTGTGTTTTTGGGGTGCTGGGCTGTGTTTTTGGGGAGCTGGGCTGTGTTTTTAGGAGGTTCGGGGACTCACCCACCTCATTTTTGGGATGTTCAGGGTCTCACCCGTCCCATTTTTGGGATGTTCGGGATCTCACCCACCACTTTGTGCCCTCTCAGCTGCCACTGGGGAGCTGGCCTGTGTTTTTTGCAGGTTCAGGGTCTCACCCATCCCCTTTTTGGGAAGTTCGAAGTGTCACCCGCCCCTCTGTGCCCTCGCTGTCACTGGGGGAGCCGGGCTGTGTTTTTGGGAGGTTCAGGGTCTCACCCATTCAATTTTTGGGAGTTTTGGGCTCTCACGCACCTCTCTGTGCTCTCACTGTCACTGCGGGAGCTGGGCTGGTTTTTTTTTGGGAGATTCAGAGTGTCACTTGCTCAGTTTCTGGGAAGTTCAGGATCTCACCCACCCCATTTTTTGGAGGTTCAGGGTCTCACCCACAGCATTTATGGCAGGTTTGGGGTCGCAACCCCC
>NW_026624470.1:61745-66558 GCF_030028575.1 Malurus melanocephalus
GGGTCTCACCGCTCCTCTGTGCCCCCACAGCTGCCCGTGCCCATCGCCGTGTTTTTCCTGCTCTACAAGGAGCGCATGGTGCCCTGTTTGAACGGCAGCAGCCACCCTTTGCTGCCCGCAGACGAGCTGGCCCTGGAGACGCGACCCGGGGACAAGGACGAGCTGTCCACARCCGGGCAGAGACCCCACACAGCCGCAGGTGAGCTGGAGACACCTCTTTTATGGGTTTTGGGGAGAAAAAGCCATATTTGAGTGAGTCTGGGTGTAGTGAAAGCCCCCAGYGCTGCTGCCTGAGGGATCGAATCCAGGAGTACCCAAATAACGCATTTGGGGTCCGATTGTCCTCAGATTGGATGGAATCTTGGACACAGCTCAGCATCCCAATCCCAATGAGATCTCCAGGCCGTTCCATATTCCCCCGAGCCACCCTAAAGCCAGCCCTGGGCCCTACAAACCTTTTAGGGACACGTGGCAGTTGTGCCCCTTCCTTCCCTCCAGGTTTGGGGTCAGTGTTCTCTTCGATTATTCAGTTTAAAAGTGGTGCAGAACTGATTTTTTTTTATAGGAAAGAAATAAGGAATCACAAATTTCCCCTCTTAATTTAGGGTCTGGTTTCTCACCGATTATTCAGTTTAAAAGTGCTGCAGACACTGAATTTTTTTTTTATAGGAAAGGAATAAGAAATCACAAATTTCCTCTTTTAATTTGGGGTCAATTTTCTTGACGATTATTCAGTTTAAAAGTGGTGCAGAACTGATTTTTTTTTTTTTTATAGGAAAGAAATAAGGAATCACAAATTTCCCCTCTTAATTTGGGGTCTGGTTTCTCACCGATTATTCCATTTAAAAGTGCTGCAGACACTGATTTTTTATAGGAAAGAATCACAAATTTCCCCTCCCGGTTTAGGGTCAGTTTTCTCTTCGATTATTCAGTTTAAAAGTGGTGCAGACACTGATTATTTTATGGGAAAGGAGTAAGAAATCACAAATTTCCCCTCTTAGTTTGGGGTCCAGTTTCTCACTGATTATTCTGTTTAAAAGTGGTGCAGACACTGATTTTTTTATAGGAAAGGAATAAGGAATCACAAATTTCCCTTCCTGGTTTGGGGTCAGTTTTCTCACCGATTATTCAATTTAAAAGTGGTGCAGAACTGATTTTTATCAAAAATGAGTAAGAAATCACAAATTCCTTCCCCTGGTTTCTGGTCAGTTTTCTTGCTGATTATTCAGTTTAAAAGTACTGCAGACACTGATTTTTATAGAAAAGGAATAAGAAATCATAAATTTGCTGTCTCAATTTAGGGTCTGGTTTCTCACCGATTATTCAGTTTAAAAGTGCTGCAGATGCTGATTTTTGCAGAAAATTAATAAAAAAATCATAAATCCTCCCCCAATTTGGGGTCAGCTTTCTCACCGATCATTCAATTTAAAACTGCTGCAGACCCCGATTTTTACAGGAAATTAATAAAAAATCATAAATCCCCCCCAAATTTGGGATCAGTTTTCTTGCTGATTATCCAATTTATAAGTGCTGCAGATGCTGATTTTTGCAGGAGATTAATAAAAAAATCATAAATCACCTCCAATTTGGGGTCAGTTTTCTCACCAATTATTCAATTTAAATGTGCTGCAGATGCTGATTTTTGCAGGAAATTAATAAAAAATCATAAATCCTCCCCCCAATTTGGGGTCAGTTTTCTCACCGATTATTCAATTTAAATGTGCTGCAGTTGCTGATTTTTACAGGAAATTAATAAAAAATCATAAATCCCCCCCAAATTTGGGGTCAGTTTTCTTGCTGATTATCCAATTTAAAAGCGCTGCAGTTGCTGATTTTTACAGGAAATTAATAAAAAAATCATAAATCCCCCCCCGAATTTGGGGTCAGTTTTCTCACCGATTATTCAATTTAAAAGTGCCGCAGTTGCTGATTTTTACAGGAAATTAATAAAAAAATCATAAATCCCCCCCCGAATTTGGGGTCAGTTTTCTTGTTGATTATCCAATTTATAAGTGCTGCAGATGCTGATTTTTGCAGGAAATTAATAAAAATCATAAATCCCCCCCTTGTTTGAGGGGAAAAGTGAAATCCAGCGAGAGTTTTCTCTCGAGCTCCGGGCTGCGCCCTGCCTTGGGGACAATGGGGACATTGTTCTCTGCCACCCGCGGGGACGTGTCCGAGTCAACRCTTTGGGTAAACAGCGAATCTCAGGGGTAAATATGTTTTTAGGGCTGCGGGAAGTGTTCCGTGTTATTCCTGGAGAGTCAACTGCGCCCCSGGGCCATAAAAGGGGATTTTAGGGAATTCCTGGAGTTGAGGTGGGGTGATGTGTGTGTCCCCCTATCCCAAAATTTTTTGGGGTCAGAATTGATTAGCCAAGGAATGTGAGCTCTGCTGGGCAGGGGATCGAGGGATGAGGGATTTTGGGTGCTGGGGTTGGGTTTTTATCGCTTGTAAGGGCGGGGCTGGGAGTGTGGAGCCCCAAAATGGGAAGGGGAGAACGGAGAGTGACAGTGAGAGCCTGGGATCCCAGGGTGGGAATCCCAAAATTATCCCAAAGAGCCGGGATCTTGGGGTATGAAAATCCCAAAATTATTCCAAAGAGCCGGGATCGAGAGTGTGAAAATCCCAAAGAGCCGGGATCCAGAGTGTGGGAATCCCAAAGGTGTCTCAAAGAGCCGGAATCCTGAGGGTAGGAATCCCAAAATCATCCCTAAGAGCTGGGATCCAGAGTGTGGAAATCCCAAAATTATCCCAAAGAGCCAGGATTCTGGGATGTGCAAATCCCAGAGGTGTCCCAAAAATCCGGGATCCTGGGGTGTGGAGATTTGGGGATCCCGGGCTGTGGASAGCCAGGATCCCAAGGGTTTGTGCATCCAAAAGTATCCCAAAGAGTCAGGATCCTGGGATTGTGGAGTGCCAGGATTCTGGGATTTGGAGATCCCAAAAATACCCAAAAAAGCCAGGATCCTGGGGTTTCGAGATGTGGGGATCCTGGGGTGTGGAGACCCAGGATCCCAAGGGTTTGTGCATCCCAAAAGAATCCCAAAAAGTCGGGATCCCAGGTTCTGGACATCCCAAATGTATCCCAAAGAGCTGGGATCCTGGGGTGTGGAGATTTGGGGATCCTGGGGTGTGGACAGCCAGGATCCCAAGGGTTTGTGCATCCCAAAAGAATCCCAAAAAGTCGGGATCCCAGGTTCCGGACATCCCAAAAATATCCTAAAGGGTCGGGATCCCAGGTTCCGGACATCCCAAAAATATCCTAAAGGGTCGGGATCCTGGGATGTGGGCATCCCAAAGGTATCCCAAAGAACCAGAGCCCCATCCTGTTGAGATCAGGACCCCAGGCTTTGGGCTGACCCCATRACCGTTCCCATTTCCCTCTGGAAGCCGAGGGGAAGGTGCAGCTGAGGTGGAACCCCCGTTCCGGGTCCCGCTGGGCTCTGTCCCAAACCCCAAATCCCCTGTAGGGCCCTGATCGGGTTTTTCCCCCCAGGGCACGAGGATTTGTTCAGCTGCTGCCAAAGCAGAAACCTCCAGGGCGCCTCCTTCACTTATTTCGCTGTGCACATCACCGGAGCGCTCGTTCTGTTCATGACTGATGGAATCGTGGTGAGAGCCCTGGAATGGGAATGGGAATGGGAATGGGAATGGGAATGGGAATGGGGATGGGAAAAAGGAATGGGAATGGGAATGGGGATGGGAATGGGAATGGGAGCGGGAATGGGAGTGGGAACAGGGATGGGAATGGGAATGGGGAATGGGAATGGGAATGGGAACGGGGATGGGAATGGGAATGGGAACGGGGATGGGAATGGGAATGGGAATGGGAGCGGGAATGGGAATGGGAATGGGAACGGGAACGGGGGAGCGCCAAGTGCCCGGGGGGGTGACAGGGGGATGGGATGATAGGGTGACGGGGTGAAATGGTCACTGGGTCATTTCCGCAGGGGGCGGACATGATGACACGGTGACAGGGTGATGGGATGACATGGTGATGAGGTGATGGGGTGATGGGGTGACAGGGTTATGGGGTCATGGGGTGACACGGTGACGGGGTGACTCGGTGACAGGGCGACAGGGTTACGGGGTCATTCCTGCAGGGGGAAAGACAGGGTGACAGGGTGCTGGGGTGACACAGTGACACAGTGACGGGGTAGCAGGGTTCAAGGGTGCCAGGGGGAGAGGGTGACACGATAACGGGGTGCCAGGGTGTCAGGGTCATTCCCGCAGGGGGATGACAGGGTGCCAGGGTGACACAATGAGAGAGTGATGGGGTGACAAGGTGACGGGGTGCCAGGGTGACATGGTGACAGGGTGATGGGGTGACACAGTGCCAAGGTGCCAGGGTGCCCCGGTTCCAGGGTGCCAGGGTCATTCCTACAGGGGGGTGACACAGTGCCAGGGTGACATGGTGATGGGGTGACACAGTGCCAGGGTGCCAGGGTCATTCCCACAGGGGGGTGACACGGTTCCAGGGTGTCAGGGTGTCCCAGTTCCAGGGTGACAGGATCTCCCCCGCAGGGGGATGACAGGGTGCCAGGGTGACACAGTGCCAGGGTGACACAGTGACAGGGTGATGGGGTGACACAGTTACAGGGTGACACTGTGACAGGGTTACGGGGTCATTCCTGCAGGGGGGAAAGACAGGGTGCCAGGGTGATGGGGTGACAGGGTGACACAGTGCCAGGGTGCCATTGTACCCCGGTTCCAGGGTGACAGGCTCTCCCCGCAGGGCGAGTACTCGGGGTTCGTGTACAGCTACGCGGTGGAGGAGCCGCTGGCCGTGGTGCACAAGGTGGCCGGGTAC
>NW_026624471.1:0-1152 GCF_030028575.1 Malurus melanocephalus
AGCTGTAGAGCCAACAGTGGTTTTTATTTTACCTTCAGAGATTGTTGTGGCAGATGTTGGAGCTTCAGTCGCTGCAGTGGAGGCTTCTCTTGGAGCAGAGGTGGCTGAGGGTGTTGTGGTCCTTCCCTCGGTGATCCTGGAGGTGCTGGCAGTGCTGGTGGCTGGAGTGGGCACGGCTGTTGTTGGTTCACGGATGGTGGTTGTTCCTTCTGTCTGAGGGGGAGAGGTGCTGGTGGTGGTTKCRATGATGGTTGTTCCCTCTCTGGCTGTGGCTGTGGTAGTAGGGCCAGCTGTYGTTCCAGCAGTGGTTCCTATTTTAATTTCAGAAATTGTTGTGGCAGATGTTGCAACTCGGGTTGCTGCAGTGGAAGTTTCTCTTGGAGCAGWGGTAGCTGATGCTCTTGTGGTGCTTCCCTCAGTGATCCTGGAGGTGCTGGCAGTGCTSGTGGCTGGAGTGGGYAYRGYTGTTGTTGGGATGRTGYTGGTTGTGCCTTTTGTCTCAGGTGGGGAGGTCCTTGTCGTGGTWGCGATGAYGGTYGTTCCCTCTCTGGCTGTGGCTGTGGTAGTGGGGACAGCTGTGGTGCCAATGGTGGTTCTTATTTTACTTTCAGAGACTGTTGYAGATGTTGGGGCTTCGGTGGCTGCAGTGGAGGCTTCYCTTGGAGCAGAGGTGGCTGWRGGTGTTGTGGCTCTTGCCTCGGTGATCCTGGARGTGCTGGCAGTGCTGGTGGCTGGGGTGGGCACAGTTGTTGTTGGGATGRTGYTGGTTGTRCCTTYKGTCTSAGGWGGAGAKGTSCTKGTSGTGGTAGCRATGATGGTTGTTCCCTCTCTGGCCGTGGCTGTGGTAGTGGGGACAGCTGTTGTTCCAGCAGTGGTTCCTATTTTAATTTCAGAAATTGTCGTGGCAGATGTTGGAGCCTGGGTTGCTGCAGTGGAGGCTTCTCTTGGAGCAGAGGTGGCGGTGGCTGTCGTGGTGCTTCCCTCGGTGATCCTGGAGGTGCTGGCGGTGCTGGTGGCTGGAGTGGGCACGGCTGTTGTTGTGATGATGTTGGTTGTGCCTTTTGTCTCAGGTGGAGAGGTTCTTGTGGTGGTAGCCATGATGGTCGTTCCCTCTCTGGCTGTGGCAGTTGGGACAGCTGTGGTGCCAACTGT
>NW_026624471.1:4407-5868 GCF_030028575.1 Malurus melanocephalus
ATGATGGTTGTTCCCTCTCTGGCCGTGGCTGTGGTAGTGGGGACAGCTGTTGTTCCAGCAGTGGTTCCTATTTTAATTTCAGAAATTGTCGTGGCAGATGTTGGAGCCTGGGTTGCTGCAGTGGAGGCTTCTCTTGGAGCAGAGGTGGCGGTGGCTGTCGTGGTGCTTCCCTCGGT
Organism: Malurus melanocephalus; assembly: GCF_030028575.1. NCBI lineage: Eukaryota > Metazoa > Chordata > Aves > Passeriformes > Maluridae > Malurus > Malurus melanocephalus. The sequence goes on from NW_026624471.1 coordinate 4,584, forward strand.
GATCCTGGAGGTGCTGGCGGTGCTGGTGGCTGGAGTGGGCACGGCTGTTGTTGTGATGATGTTGGTTGTKCCTTTTGTCTCAGGTGGAGAGGTTCTTGTGGTGGTAGCCATGATGGTCGTTCCCTCTCTGGCTGTGGCAGTTGGGACAGCTGTGGTGCCAACTGTGGTTTTTATTTTACCTTCAGAGGTTGTCGTGGTTGATGTTGGGGCCTGGGTTGCTGCAGTGGAGGTTTCTCCTGGATTAGGGGTGGCTGAGGGTCTTGTGGTGATCCTGGAGGTGCTGGCAGTGCTGGTGGTTGGAATGGGCACTGAGGGTGTGGTGATGATGGTGGTTTCTTGTGTTGATAGTGCACTTGTGGCTACAGTGGTTGTTATATCTCGCTGTGGAAGAGTGGCAACAGGAGTTTCTGTTGCAGCAGGTTGGGTTGCCACTGTCGTGGTTTTTGCTGTAGAATATGWAGTGGTGCTTACAGTGGTTTCTGGGAGTGCTACTGTTGTCTGGCATGGTTTGTGGTCACAGCAAAGTACTGAGACCTCATAGTCAAAGCACGTGGGGTACTTGAGAGTCTGATCCTTGTTTCTGCAGACAAGCCCTTTCTCAACGCTGCATTCAAATTTCTGTCCCATTATTTTCACAATTCTGTCAGGGTAATCTTTAGCACGGCACTTGATGTCTTGTGGCTTCTCACACAGCTGATAGCCTGCAGCTCTGATGTTTTCAAATGTCTCCATATCTCCATTTTCATTGCCYGGAACAGGCGAGTCCACGTTAAACCACTGCGTCCAGGCACAGCGTTCCACCACACAGTTATCTGTGGTATTGGAAACGCGGATGGTGGTGGTGGCTGGGGTGGTCACTGTTGTTGTAGGTGGAGTGATGGTGCGAGGAAGAGAGGTGCTGCTGCTTGTAATAATGATGGTTGTGCCCGCAGTGGCTGGGGTGCTGGGGACAGCCGTGGTGACAACAGTTGTTCCTACTTTACCTTCAGAGGCTGTCGTGGCAGATGTTGGGGAAGAGTTAGCTGAAGCTCTTGTGGTGCCTCCCTCGGTGATCCTGGCGGTGCTGGCAGTGCTCGTGGCTGGGGTGGGCACAGTTGTTGTTGGGATGATGTTGGTTGTGCCTTTTGTCTCAGGTGGAGAGGTGCTGATGGTGGTAGCAATGATGGTTGTGYCCTCTCTGGCTGTGGCTGTGGTAGTGGGACCAGCAGTTGTTCCAGCAGTGGTTCCTATTTTAATTTCAGAAATTGTAGTTGCAGATGTTGGAGCCTGGGTTGCTGCAGTGGAG
>NW_026624471.1:6471-64176 GCF_030028575.1 Malurus melanocephalus
GTTCCAGCAGTGGTTCCTATTTTAATTTCAGAAATTGTCGTGGCAGATGTTGGGGCTTCGGTGGCTGCAGTGGAAGCTTCTCTTGGAGCAGTGGTAGCTGATGCTCTTGTGGTGCTTCCCTCAGTGATCCTGGAGGTGCTGGCAGTGCTAGTGGCTGGGGTGGGCACAGTTGTTGTTGGGATGATGTTGGTTGTGCCTTTTGTCTCAGGTGGAGATGTCCTTGTGGTGGTAGCAATGGCGGTCGTGCCCTCTCTGGCTGTGGCCGTGGTAGTTGGGAGAGCTGTAGAGCCAACAGTGGTTTTTATTTTACCTTCAGAGATTGTTGTGGTAGATGTTGGAGCTTCAGTCGCTGCAGTGGAGGCTTCTCTTGGAGCAGAGGTGGCGGTGGCTGTCGTGGTCCTTCCCTCGGTTATTCTGGAGGTGCTGGCAGTGCTGGTGGCTGGAGTGGGCACGGCTGTTGTTGGTTCAGTGATGGTGGTTGTTCCTTCCGTCTGTGGGGGAGAGGTGTTGGTGGTGGTTTCGATGATGGTTGTTCCCTCTCTGGCTGTGGCTGTGGTAGTGGGGACAGCTGTYGTTCCAGCAGTGGTTCCTATTTTAATTTCAGAGATTGTCGTGGCAGATGTTGGTGCCTGGGTTGCTGCAGTGAAGGTTTCWGCTACAGTTGATGTGGTTTGGTAAGCTGTTGTGGTGACTTGTGATGTCGTTGCTGCTACTGATGTTTCGGTCAGAGGAGTCGTTCTTTCTCTGTCTTCAGGTTGAGTTGTAGTTACTTCACTTTCTTGTTTTTGKGTTGTTGGTTTTACTGGTGTCTGTACTGTAAACGTTGTTGGTTCTGCAGCAGTAGTTGTGAATTCTCCTGTGGTTGTTGGCATTGTAGTTTGTATTTCTGAACATGGTATGTATCTGCAGCATAATATTCTGATTTCATAATTATAGCACTTCTTAGATTCTTGGTCCTGGTTGTTGCAAATTAATCCTCTGCTTTGACTGCACTYTATTGTTTGGTTAAGGTTGGTAATTTCTGTATCTGGGTGTTCTTTGGCTCTGCACTGAACTTCGCTTGGGTTTGTACACACACTGTATCCTTTATCCTTGAGATTTTGAAATGTTTCATAATCTCCACTCTCCTCTTTGTTTTCAGGCTGAGTGGAATCATACCATTCTGACCACTCACACACATTTTTCACACAAACAGTTGTCACTGGTGTTGCAGTTGTCATTTCTGTAATTTAAAGGAGAAAACATAAGTCTTGTCCGTTCTTATTAAAGAGAGTTCCAGGAAGACATCATTCATCTTCCATAACATTTTTTTGTGGTAAATAATTTTTTATATAATTTAGTATTTTAATTTGAATGAGCTTGCTTTGGTAGACTCRAATTTAATTTCTAAAGTAGGTTTTGACCTCTTGCCTGTATTATTATTCTAGAGGTACTTTATTTGAGTTGTAGCTAAATATAAGCAATCTGATATTCTTTGCATAGTATGTCACTACTTCAATAGTGGATCTCATAATTGCTATGGTGTAAGTAGAGGTTTATTCTCCTGGGTATTTGTGTTTATTTACACCTAACTGCGTAACCATGCAGACTTTAAAATATTTTTACAGTTAATGACTGGTCTACTTAGTTCAATATTATGACATGTAACATATTTGTAAACATAAAATATAAAATATGTACTTAACATATGTATTTTATATATAGTACATTATAATAGAGAATACACATATACTATATATGAAATACATAACCTAATAGATATTTTCTGGGTATTTTATCAGGATTTCCTTTAAAACTCTTGGCATTAGGAAAATGATCAGTAGAATAGATAAGCCTTTCTCCATATGAATGCTATTTAATAGAAGACTTAAATAGTATTATTTAGTTTTCTTGCTGCATATAATTTTGTGGATATATTTCTCACAATACTGGTCACTGTAATTAATTAACTGCAGGAATAATGTAGAACCATACTCCAAGAGTAGAAGGAAACTGTTGATTTGGATATTAAACACAACTAGGAAAGTTTCCAAAGAACAATTACAAACAGTTTAAACATTCCCTCTAACTTTCATATYATCAGTTTGTATTTATGTGCTCAGTAATTTAAGAAATGGCAGCAATTGTCTTTCATGTTTTCAGAAGCTGGTCTAGAACTCCTGGTTTTTGTTTGCAAGGAAATGAGAAAATTCTCCCGGATGCAATGATTAATAAGCTCTATTCTTTTTTCCCCTGGAAACACTATGGTGAAACGGAGAAGACTGAGTTTCTGAGAAATGCTGCTTTAATTTCTACATCCTTGACTGTGGTCTGCTCTTTCAGCTGAAGCTGCCAGGTGAATTGTTGGCACCGTAGACATCAACAGTTTAAAGTAAAATCATATACCATCAACTGATGAGAAGGTCCTCCCTGTCAGGTAATTTTTAGTCACTTACAGAGATTTTTCAGTTATTTTAAAGATTATACATGCATACCTGTAGCAGTAGTTGTAGGCTGACTTGTGGAAAATACAAATGGGGTTGTTGTAAGAATGCCACATTTAAAGATGTCTCTGCTTATTGTTCCATTGACCCCGCATGTTGCACTGAAACACCATCCAGTCCCGTCTGTGGTGTTGTAGATGAGTTCGCCATATTTATAGTTATTCCCTTCATAAATGCAGTTGCAGGCTGTAATTCAGAAGAAGTTTATTGTCAGTTCAGGCATCTGAAATATCCAATATTTTGTTTTCTAAATAATTATTTTCAGCTGTCTTACCTGTATCATCGAACTCACACTGTAAACCTTCTGAGGTGCACTCACTGAAACAGAAAGCAGAAAACCCCATATATTTTGTGAGTGTGATGTAATTTTATTAGTCCTCTTTCTGTCAGATACTGTCAGAATAAAGGCAAGGCACTTTATCTGTGTTTATTCCTAGAGTCTTCTGTTCATTATGGCTTCTATTTGGCCATTATTTTCCAAAATCTTCCTCTCTATTAAACCTGAACTTAAAAATAGAAGTGAGGTTACATATTATGCAAAGTTACAGAAGTCTTATGGAAGACTTTCCTTTTTTCCTTCCTATCATATTCCTTGCATTTGTAATGGTTTTATGCTAAATTTCAGGCTGAAAGGGAGAGTCTAAATGCTCAAACAATGCATGTATTGATAAAACCCTTGGAAGTAGGTCAGTATTAGATATCTTTACTCATGGCACAACATTTTTCTTGCCACAGGAATGTGACATAGAGGAATCCTAGTCATAAAGGACTCCTTGTTCTTGATGTATCTTTATGCTGAGAATTTGCAATACAATCAGGAACAAAATCATTAGAACATAAAAGCACATAAAAACTTCTTATTAATGTAGTAGGAAAACTGGCATTAGATTGTAAGGCATTACTTTTACACAGATAGCATAAAYTAATCCTGTCACATAACAGAACATACAATTTGCCCCTGGTGTTTTGATCTTTTTTCCTTGTACATGATGAGACTGGTATGTAAAGTCTTACCATACGTTACATTCATCCCGTTTATATATCTTTCCATCTTCATCATCATAACAGTCACAGAGACTAACACACTTCATCTGATCCTCATGGAAATATGGCTTGTCTGGTGGACAGTTAGGGTAGCAGCCTGAAGGAAGGAAGGGGGGCATGTACAGGGTAAAAAAGGTAAGAATGAGATACAGTCAGCGAAGATTTTATTTGCACAGAATGCATTTGCAGGTCTTGTTTTTAATAGTCATAATGTTTTTACTTTATGTTTTGCAATAACTRGGAAGTAATGCAGGGTCAGTACAATCAGCAGAGCACATCCACAAGAACTTAGTCCTAAAGATCTTCTTAACTCCAGTTTCCATACTCTGCCTCCATTCATGTGAATGTAACGATATTAGAGAAAATTGAATTGTGTAAATGCAGCTGATGAGGGAAATACATTCCATTAAAGATAATTGAAAATATAATAATATGTACCACTAGAAGGTACTTGCAGCTATTTTTACCTTCTAAACCTGGCAAGTCATTGAGGCACTTTCCACTTGGGTTCTTACAGGTCTTCATACARGAAGCACCACAAGGCTTATAGTGCCATTCACATTCTCCTTGTTGATTGTAGTAATCACAGAACAGTGCTAAAGAGAAAGAGAAAGTTGGGCATGTTCAGGAGAAGGAAAAAAGAGCAAATAGCTTAAGCACAAAAAATGTACACAGTGAGATTTTAGTGCACATATGTAAGATACTGYACATTTAGCTACTCTTTCAGAAGCGTTTTTGACATAAAACTTACGACAAATTGATGGGCTTCTCCAGGCTACACATACACCAACTTCACTGCATGCTTGAGCATAGGCAGCTACTGCTGTGCAAAAGCAGTCACAGTCTCCTCCACTGTCGCAGGCACAAGCRTCTGTCACACATGCTTGGTAGTATTTTGCTGGTTCAACCTGTTATTAAACAGAAATATAATACTGTGCATCCTGCCTTCTAAATTATTTCYAACCTTTGCTAGAATGATTTTCTTACATTTGTGGTATCTCAGAGAAAAGGCCTACATTGCTAATTTCTTTTTCTGTTGCAAGACACTGAATGATATGTCCAAATCCTGTATTGGCAGATACAGGACTTGTATCATGGTAGAAGGTTAGATTAATTTTCAAAAAATCACGAGGCTACTGCACAGTTCCCTGACAACATTTGTTGTGTATTTGGTGTCAAAAGGTTATGTGGATGCTTCATTCATATGTTATTATTTCATTGATCTTGTCTTCTGTACCTGGTATATGAGAATTTTTATTCAATTCAGGCTGCAAAGAAATACATAGTAATTATGAAATCATTCTTTTGTGATTATTTTTCTTTTGTAAATGTATTTTTATTTCTTACAGGTAGGGACTATAAATCTGTTGCATTGAGATAAATTCAGACTGAAGTTTTCCTGGCACAATCTGAAGTGAGACATGTTAGTAAATAAGGCATGCATGTTAAAAGTTGTGAGAACAGCACTTTCAATAACACACAAACTTAGTTTTCACACAGTAGACTTCTGCCCTGGTAATACCTGAGAGTGACAGGCAGCAAAGACGTTGCTGTTGATGATGCTGCACTGCTTCTCTGACCAGGACTTCCGATAAGGGTTGGCAGAACATGGGTCCTTGACACTGGAAGCATCAGGGCATGTAGCAGATACTTTCCAGCTGTTTCCAAATTCCAGGACATTCTCTACTACAGACTGACTCCTTGTAGTAAAGTCATTGACGCTGTTGCCATCATAATTTCCACAGAGACCACAGACCTGACCCTGCAAAACAAAGTAAATAACAATGGATGTGAGAAAACTTGAAACAAAATCTGAGACTGAAAGAATACTTGAAATTCAGGTCTTAGAATAGTGGCATTTCATTCTGTCAGTCATGAACTCTTCATACTCTGTTTCCTCAGGAACAGAATATGACCACTAAGGCTACAAGGATACTTCCCTTGACTTTTTCCTTATAATTATGAATAATAAAACCACCTTTGTCATTGTAACCTTCTGTCTTTGACGTAGATCTTTAACAAGGAAATGAGGATTCACAGCTGACAAACCTTTTCATTTAAGCCTTGTTTTATACAATAGCTGTACATATAAAAAAACAACCTTCTATAACTATTATAAACCTATAAGTATTACCAATTCAACACCTAAATTACTCATTGAGTCTTTACCATTAAGATTCCTTACAGATACAAAAAGAAATTATATTTTCTTTAAGCATCCATAAATAACACTCATTCTGAATGTACAGATCTGTACAACTGTAGTAGGCTGCAATAGATGCTTTTTCTGTGCATTCAAGGTGCATACTTTCCGTATTACTACTATTTTTATAAAATACCAGTGGATGAGGCAGCAAAAGAACCTATGGTGCTGAAACAAGTTGGAATATCTAATTCTAAATTACTTAATTTAAATACCTAATTTAAATGTCATTGTGGTATGCAGTAAGATAACAAATTCTGTATTTACTACAGTTTTTARTGCTTATATGTCATAAGCACTTCTCCATAGGATAAGGAGTATGACAATTGGAATTAATTTTCTTTATCACCTGTGTAGTTGTATGCTTGACAAGTACTTGGTAACTTATAAGAGGCTTTCACTCATAATATTCACTCATAATACACTTCTTTGTTCTTGAAGTGTGRTGATTGGTGTGTCAATGAGAACTAGAAGCAGTGGATTATTTTCAAGATCAAGTCTACTCAGTTGATTTATACATATGTATAAATCATATGTATACATATGATATACGTATGTATTTATGTAATACATACGTATTACATAAATCATTATGTAATTTTAGTAAGTCTGACAACCTTTAGCAAAGTTCAGTGTGTAATTTCAACAAAGTCAAATCCAAAATAGTTTTKCTAAATCAAATTCTGTCAGGCCAAATAGGCAGTGAAACAGAACACCAGCAGGATGATGACATGTCTTCCTGAGGTACCAGAAAAATGGAAAACAAYGTGGGATGAACTGCAGGAATGCTAGAGACATCTCTGTTTGGGGTCCTGGCAGGTTCTCAACAAGATTCACACCCAGTCAAACCTGGACTGTAAACTGCCATTTGGCTGCTATTCCTCACCTTGAAACCAGGGCTGAGCTTGATGAAGATGCTGGTTTTCTTGTCCCACATGAGGATCACACCACTTTTGGTCTCAATTACGAAATACATTCCCATGTAGCGCACTGTGTATGGTACCTCATCATTCTCTCCTCTCTTGACGACACTGACACGCTCTTCACCAAGGATCAGCTCATAGCTCTGAATCAGAGGCAAAAKGTAGTGAGAAATGAGCTCAGTAGCTGCAGCTGTGCTCTCAAATATGTTCTTTTTGCTTTTAAGAGTACTACAAATAGTTTGTATAATGAAAACAAATTATCAAAATGCAATAAATCAAAACTACGTAGTTCAAACCTCAGCTTCCTGGAAGTGTGGCAACAGATATTTCAAATGGTGTAGATCAAAAAGGTGTCTTTTTACTGTCATGGAGGAACTACATTGCATACAATGTAAGAATCTTCTGACACAATAGGCAAAATTTCTGCTAAAGACTATTTTCCTTTAGATCTTTACTAAGTGGGTGGCATAAGGTAGTGTGAGAAGCAGAAAACATAGAAAGGTAGGATGAACTACCATATTGTTCATTTGAATCTTGTGTAAACCTAATTTAATAGTTGAATTGCTTTTAAAAATATTTTCCAACTTCTTTGAAGCACTAGGAATCGAGGTTTCTCCTAAGCCTTAGCAGGTACAGAACAAAACTGGTCATTATGCAAAACCTTCTTACCTCTAAGAAGACCTTGATAGATTTTGAGCAAGTTGTCCCAGTGTTGCCACAGGGAATATTTTCAGTGACAACCCTGAAGGTTCCATTGGCTGAGCCACTTTTCCCACAGTGGTCCTGGGTAAAGAATAATATTTAGAAATACATTATTTTTACAGACACAATCAAGATTACCTCTGATTTGCTATTGCCAACCATCAGTACCTGGACTAGTGTGTATTCACAATTCCCATTGAAGCTGAACCGTTTGTCATCAAAGGTATTGTAGTGACCATCTCCATAAACAGCACAGGTGCCCAGACATTGATCTTTGGTACATTCCCACTTCCTATTCTTGCATACACTAAAAAAAAAAAGAATGTAATATTTTAATAATAAAATTACTCACTGTTTTTRTTTAGACATATCTGAACAATCAGCATTTGTTTAGCAACTCATCCCTGCTAAATGCTATATTGTTTCTGGAGTTAAAATAGTCTTTTACATTTTCCATGTGGAGAATTAAAGTGAAGTTCTTTGAATACCTTAACTTTGTGAAGTGAAGTTCTTTGAATACCTTAACTGCAAAACAAGATACTCAATGAACTCTGTAGTACTAAAGGTTTCCTCCCACTCTGTGCTTTGGCCATCTGATATAGATCAGAAGGCAACCTGCTCATACTGTATAACCCAAAACTAAAAGATCCATCATCTGATTTAAATGTSAAATCTGAATCTTTCCTCACTGCAGTATTATTTTAAGGTCTTCAGAAAGGCAAATGATGCTACCAGGAATGCTACTTCTGCAGATATATTTACCAGGTGTTACAGTCAACGTTGATCTTTTCCCCAGGCTGATACATGGCTTCATTGTGAATACATGGACATTCCTCTTCAGGAATACAACCACCGTTCCCATCCAATACAAGCCCATCTGGGCACACGCAGCCAGATGTACATTGTGAGCTATACTGCAAAAGACAAGAGAAAAACATTTTAGGGTGAAATGATCACAGGAGAAAAAGGAAGATTAAATTCTCATAAAAGGTGCCTTTTATCGTCATAGGAGAGAACTATGAAGTAATTAAAGGATAATGGAACAAAGAAGAAGTTATTAGCCATAGATTTGACAGAATATAAATCTGTTAAAGATAAATGTTTTATGTATACCAATCCTGATTTTCTGCTGGAACCTGTGAAATTTAAAAAACACATTGGATCTTACAATTCATAGTGGGAGATTTGTGATTGAATGGACTTTTAAAGACAAGTAATATTTTTTTTTCAGTTTAGCTGAGTTACATTGAAATCTATTTATCTCATATGGTACTTATTCATGAAATAGCATGAAATAGCTACCAAGAACTTAAGTGGAGTAACATAATTAGATGCGCGAGAAGTTCATAACTGCAGCATGGTATGAGAAAGGATTACTYGTCCTAGCCAATCTTCAGCCAGCAATTTTCTCCTACAGAAGTCAAACATGGTAGAGCCCTAGATTTTTCACTACTGTTACCTGCAGTATCTGAAGAGAGGTAGACAGTAATCTTAAGAATTAATTTGGATATTACTTCATTTTGATCCAAAGATCCCATTGGTGATGCTTCATAACATGGTTTTAGGCTCTTGCTACAAGAATAATGTATCAGTATTGTAGATTTGGAATATATCAGAGAGATCAATTACTTCAGCACAGACAAAACCTGGAAGCACCATTTCGTTCAGCCATGACATACTTACACACTGCATATCCAGAGTCTGGCAACTCTTTTGACATTCTGCTCCTGTTGTTCCTGCTGTGATGTTTTTACAGTCGAAGTAGACCATGGGAGATTCACAGACTAGAGGAAGGAAAGAAGTGGCACAGGATTTATTCCACAGCTGTAGCCATTAAAACCACCTACAAATTCTTTGGAAATTCCCTATTTCAGTTGGTAGAGATTGTTGTTCCTGTTCAATCTGCTGATWAGATTCACTTCGGAGCACTGAATGTCCAGAAAAAAACAGCCCCCACAGTATTTCTGAAAAAAAGTCTTCATATAAAAAGAGGTTTTATGATTAATCTAGTTTCACTCCTGTCTTTTATGATAACTGTAGAACTATGACTAAGTGAGAAATCCATCTGTTAAAAATACATTAAGAAGAATGAATTCTATGAACTATTCTGTGCAAGACCAGGCAAAGAGAAAAAAAAATAAGCAGAAGATAATTTTTACCTGGAGTTGGATTTGGTGCTCCAATGCAATTCAGTCTTCCCTGGACACAAGTGCTATGAGAGAGGGGAAAACAATCAATTTTTTCCTCTCCTCTCAAACCATATATTGAGATTGAGAGCTACTTATCCCTTGTCAATTTTCAGAATTTTTAAAGAAATTCCAAAAGGCTGTTTTACAGTCTCAGGAAAGAATTTCTCTCAATACCTCTACACATGCTGCTTTCCTTTATTGCTTAGCAGGATATGATATCCTTTATTGCTTAGCAGGAAAATTCATAGGTTGTAATGCATATATGCCACTACTTCTTAATTACATTCTCATAAGATCTCTCCTTGCTGRTGTTGTCATAACTTCATAYTTGAAAGAGTATGGAATTATATAAAAAATGCACCTAARTATTATTGCTCTATCGATCTAGAAATATTAGAGAATCACAGAAACCTTTAGGTTGGAWAAGTCCAACCATTAGCCCAGCACTGCCAATTCCACCACTAAGCTATGTCTCTAAGTGCCACACCTGCATGGCTTTTAAATACTTGCTGGGATGGTGATACAACTACTTCCAACCTGTTCCAGTGCTTGACAACCATTTCAGTATAGAAATGTTTCTTAACATCCAATCTAAACCTCCCCTGGTGCAACTTGAGCCATTTCCTCTCATMCTTTCACTGCTTACTTGGGAGGAGAGGCTGACCCACACCTCATTGAATACTCCTTTCAGGCAGTTTTAGTGAGTGCAAAGGTCTCCATTGAGCCTCCTTTTGTCCAGGTTAAACAACTTCAGCTCCCTCAGCTGCTCCTCATCAGACTCGTGCTCCAGACCAACTCTGTTGCCCTTCTCTGGATGTGCTCTAGCACCAAAATGTCTTTCTCGTAGTGATGGGCCCAAAACTGAGCACAGGATTCAAGGTGCAGACTCACCAGGGCTGAGTACAGGGGGACAATCACTTCCCCAATGTCCAAGGCTTTACTTAAATCCATGTAGACATATCCACAGCCTTTCCCTCACCCCCTAAGTGGATCACCTTGTCATAGAAGGAGATCAGGTTGGYCAAGCAGCAGCTGCCTCTCACAAACCCATCCTGGCTGGGCCTTAACCCATGTTTACCCTGTACATGCCACAGGATGGCACTAAAGATGATCTGCTTCATGCCCTTCCCGGGCACCACATCAGGCTGACAAGCCTGTAGTTCAGCAGATCCTTCTGGCTGGTATTGTAAATGGGCATCATCAGGTCACAAACCATTTCACTTTTCTTTGTAGTGCTTTCATTCTGCTCTCTGTCCCCATATTGCAGCTCAGGGGAATGTGTACCATTCATAAAAGTTGAAAATAAAGTGAAAAAAAAGTTGAAGAAACTAAAGAGGGAGCATCCTGAATTTCAGGAGTCAGGATGAAGCCAGCTTGCACTAGCAGATTTTAATGAGAAAATACACATGCTATTGTTTGCATGTTTTAAAATAGATTCACTTACCATACACGCCCATTTTCRTGGACAACTTCTCCAAATGGTATGGGAGATCCTCTGTAGTAGCAGGGGCATTCATTAGCAGGCACACATTTGCCACTCTCATCCATGTAGGTTCCATTTACGCAGGTGCAGCCATCAACTGGGACAAACTTAATGTTGCATGTGACATCAGGCTCACTCAGAGACCGGCAGGTGGGTTGGCAGGAAGAGATGGTATAGCTGTAGCTTAGGGATTTGGGACATGAGGTGGTGTATTTTGCTTGGGTGAGGAAAATAAAATAGATTATTAATTCCAGATGGTAAATTACCATGTGAAAAAATAGGCAGTMAAAATAACATATAAACAATGCTAGTGCTGTTATCTTAATACATYACATTATGTCTGCAATAACTTGTGATACTTGTAAAGCTGCAGTGAAACTCGAAGTTGCATAGAACAGGTAGAGGCATTTTTGTAACAACAGTCCCTTTCCTAATTAAGCCACGTCTCCCATCTATTCATATTCACTCTCAATAGCAATGGATTGATTCTAAGGGGACAGCAGAGAATTACTTCCAGGAGCGCACTTAACAAAATTCCTTCCTTATCACTTACTGATTTGTCTAGAAATGAGTAAAAAATAATCTCTGATCAGCAATTTTTATTGATGTGTGTTTTTAGTAAATGGGATAGTGGAGAGTACTTACAGCAGACATCGGTCCTCCATCCCTGCAGTTGGATTCCTTTTTCAGCACAAGCTCTCACGTAGGAAGACAGGGCTGCACACAGACAGTCCTCACTATTTTCACAGTTACATGTGTCAAACATGCAGTTCTAAGAATGGAGAGAAAAATAAGGTCTTAGCACTGGTTATGAATCCCTAAAAAAACAATGAACATTATCTTTCTGATCTTATTCCTTAATCCTTCATCAGATATGCTCACTCTTAGACAACTAACACAGCTGTATCAGTTTCTAGCCTTTGTCTAAGGTCCCTGGCAGGGGAAAATGCAGGTAATGTTAGTTCAGTCGGTGTCTGCAGTTTTAATTAGGAAATGGTGGTTCTAAAGTCTGCTATATATTTCACAACTTGGTCCTCTGAAACCRTATTACTGGATATGCTGCACAACAGCATCCGAAGCTCTATTCACAAGGTGCAGTCCAGACACAGCATTCCACCAGTGCTGATACCTGGATGACTCCTACTGAGGAGAATGATTTGCAACACATTTGTAACAGAAGGATGGTAATTATGTAATGGGCTTTCTGTTCCAAGTGGTTATTAATGAGATGCCAGGCTGATAATGTGACAAGCATTTGACATGCCTCTACATACACTATCTGCCAAATGTGTAAAACCATCCGGGAGTAAATAGCTGCCTTTTCATCTGCAAACAAGTCATGAGCTTGAAGCCAAGACTGACAATTGAAGTAATGTTTCAACACAAAGAGAAACACATGTTGAAAGAAGGAAGTACTGCAGYACAGCAAGGAGGATATAGGCATTGTGAAAGACATGTCTGGAACAATTCCTATTTCTATTGTTTCTAAAAGGAAAAACAGTCTGACAAAGTACCGTGTGGTAAACAGCGGGATTCACTGCGTAATGACAAGCAGCAAAAGGTCCTGTGCTGTCAGTGAGCAGTCCACACCAATGCTGAGCGTATTTTTCTGTGAAAAGAAGTAACAATACAAATGCACATTACTCTTTGTATTTCATCAGTCACAAACCCATGCTGCCCTGGCCTATGAAGACAGCTCTGACATTCCATTAAATCTTTTCTTCTGCTGCCTTTTTTTTTTTTTTCCTTTCACTCAGCTTGCAGGTTAAGATTCCTAAAATCAAAGAAGAGTTCTTGCTGAAGCAGATGAATAAAAGGTTTCCARAGATGCTCCTGTGATCAACTTCTCTGACACCAAGTTGTCAGGTTGGACACTACTTTATTTTCAGTGGCCTTGCAGTTTGCTCCACTTGTGCTTCTGTCACTCTCCTTGTTACTTATCCTCAGTGCTTCCATTTTGAATATTTGTTTCTGAATTCAGATGCATGTTTTTACCAAATATGTAAGTCTATTTTTACCTTTGCTTTCCAAGAGATGGTTTTTATCTAACCAATAAAATATCTTTCAGTTTTGGAAGCAGTGATGCAATTATCAAAATGCAGAGATCTATAGAAAAAGGAAAAAAAAAAAAACCAAAACAAACCAGAAAAATTCTAAGAAGAACTCACCATTATCAATGCTGAGTGCGCAAGGATTTTCAAAACTCTGCTGGACATTAGGGCATGAAGCCTGAGTTTTCCATGTGTTAGCAAATGCTGATGCTGTCCCTTCAATTATTCCACTTATGACCTTGAAATCATCAGTTTGGATGTTATTGAAATTTCCACAGAGACCTGTTGAAAAGCAGTGAAAAGTTTRTACTGCTCATACTGCAAAAAAGGACATGAATCAAGGTGTCCTTCCATTTCATTCACTCACCACAAGTCTGGTCTTTGAAAGAAGCCTCCAGGCGSACAGACACTTGCATCATGGGTGTGAACTGCACTTCAACCTGCATGCCAAAGCTTGTTTCCATGATCATGAAGAAYGATGAAGGTCTGAACATGGTGACATTAGCTACACATGAGAAACAAAATGGTCACTTTCTGAATGAGGTCAAATGCTAGAAATATGATACTGTTCTTTTTGAATTTTTATCTAATTTTGAATATCTGTCAAAATTCACAGTTCAAAATTTGTTTGTGACTACCAATTATTAACTTCATTTACCACCTCAACATAAGCAGTTAGACATTACTTCTTTGAAGAGAATAAGTAGGGAAAACTGTGTGGCACTGAGAGTTAAAAAGAATGCTTCTAGTTTTGTTTCTATGCTTGTACAGATTGGAGCCTTCACTGCTGGAGAGGGAAAATGAGCAGATATCAAAGATATTGCATGGAATCATTAGTTATTGAGACAGAGAACAAAAATCAAATTTCTTTCTAAGCAAGTGTGAGCACAGGGGTAGTAGTTAACAAAAAAAAAAGTAGAAGAGGTAAACAGATGTCTTCTGCCTTCCGTTTTGTGCAGTGAGAAGGAAGTAAATCTGAGAGTAATCAAATCAGGAGACTATAAATGYTGTTTGCTACTGTTTGAACTCTTGCCTGTGCTTGTCCTGTCATTTCTTTGTGTCACCAAACATCCTACTTTACTTCAAAAGCACTCATTTGATTCACTGTCAGAGAAAATAACTACCTGCTGACATGGGCAGCTGGGTRTAGATGGAGTTCACAAACACACCACCATCAGGTTTGACCTCSACGATCTGATAAGAAAGCGGAACAAAGGCATTTCAGTGAATCACAGCATGGTTTGGGTTGGGAGGAACTTTTAAAAGTCATSCAGTTCCAACCTCCCTGACATGAGCAGGGACATCTTTCACTAGACCTGGTTGCTCAGATCCCCAYCCTGACCTTGAACACTTCCAGGAATGGGGCTTCCACAGCTTCTCTGGGCAATGTATTCCAGTRCCTCACCACCCTCACAGKAAGGAATTTCTTCCTTATATTTAATCTAAACCTGCCCTCTTTCAGTTTGAAGCCATTCCCCATTGTCCTATCACTTTGTGTTCTAGTAAAAAGTCCCTCTCCATCTTTCTTGCAGGCCCATTTTAGGGACTGAAAGGCTTCTCTAAGGTCTCTCCAGAGCCTTCTCATCTCCAGGCTGAAAATCCCCAACTATCTCAGTCTTTCCTTTCACAAGAAATGTGCTCCAGCTTTCTGGTCATCTTTGTGGCCCTCTGGAGCTGTTCTCACAGGACCATGTTCTTCTTATGCTGGGGACCCCAGAGCTGGATGCAGCACTCCAGGCGGGGTCTTCCCAGAGCCTGGTGGCCACACTGCTTTGGATGTAGCCCAGGTTGGCTTTCTGGGCAGCCAACCATGTGTGAAGAATAACTACAGTCCAAAGAGTAATAATGAGGAGGGCTACAGTGATTTTAAGTAAACAGATATTAAATAAAAATTTCACCTCTTCCTTATTTCTACTTTGTACACTTTACTAATTTTCCCTGCCACTAAAGAATTACTTTTAAAGGGACTTTCTTGGCTTTTTAGGGGATTAAATCATTTTATTTTCTTTGAACACATCTTAGTGATTAATTGCATCCCTAACTGTTGTAATTATAGTTACTAACCTTGAAGCTCATGGTTTTTTTTCCATCTAATTGGCAGAGAAAATAGGTTTTTTCTGCTTTGTGAGTACAATGCATTTCTTAATGAAATTCCACAAAGCCAAATTTATGGCTGATCTGATTTTCATAAAAAAATCCATTTCTTTTCACTTGATTAACAATATCAGGTACTCATCACATATGCTGAACACCTGAYGAAGAAACGCAGTTCCCTGATTGATTAAGCCCTACTTTTTTTTTCTCCCTGTATTTTTAATATGTTTATTTTGCGTTCTTACCGTCTGTCCTTTATTCATGTTGAGGGTCACTGACTTTAAGCAGGTCTCAGTGTCAGTTAGGCCACACTTGCGGAGTTCTACCAGGATGGTAAATTTTTCATCTTTACAGTCCTGAAAAAAGAAAGTCAAGTTATTTCATAGAAGACTAATTGCAGAAGCTTTCCCTATAAAATTTTCTCTCAACTCTGATAAAGTTTTTTGGTTTTTTTTTTTTTTCTGGAGGAGATACAAGCTCCTGCAAATTCCTGGCTTTCTTTGGCTGAAGATTCAATTTTGTCCTGTTGTAATGATTAGGAGCAAGAAAACTAGAATCTGCATTTTACTGATTATATCCATATGGATATCAAGATAAGGTCCACATTCATATTTGGTGGTTTTATTCATGCCAGCCTCTAATCTTGATTGAATACTACTGTAACTCATTCTGTAGCTGGCATAAATTCTGACAAAAATTTCCAATAAAATCTGTTTCAGGCAAAYGGTAACATTACTGAATTGTGCAGATGCAGAAAAAGGAAGAAAAAGGGCAAGCACATAAAAGTTCAAAACATTTCACTTACATATCTGTAATTAAATATTTTTAATTATAATTAATTTCCAATTTTTCTATTTCTTGTGAGTTATTTTTAAATGCTTAAAATGTTTAAAACCCAAGTGAAATGTATCAGTTAACTTGAAGTGATTTTCTGTATTTTAGCTTCACAAAAATGAAAAAAAAGTTTTATAATTTTTTCTTTTAGGAGCTGTTAGTGTAACTTTTAGAGTTTTACCACTGAGCCAAATACCATACAGTAGAGTAGCATGGCAAAAATTGCACAGCTCAGTAAGAAAGTGGATTAATCATATTGAAAATGTAACTAAACCAATCCTTAAAAAAGACAATGCTCTTCAGTTACTCTYTCACAGAACTGGACATTTTCTAGTGAGCACCACATGTAACAGATTGCATGACATCCTAATAATTAACTGATGATTGTCATTGGAATRGCAGTGTAGCAAATATTTGGCTATGGGGAAGGGAATTTAATGTCTGCATGTGAGAAGTGGTAGGTTTCTGAAGTGTTGATTGAAATCRTATTTTCTTTCTATAAATGTATGAGGCTTTATGACTTTGAAGAATCTTCTGAGTCCCACCTTAGAGAGGACATAATTGCAGTCTCCATGGTGATCATAATGCCTCTTRTCATATGTGGAAATATGGGAACCTCCCACTACAGAACATGTTCCTGGGCATGACTTGTCTTGGCAGCTCCACTGGCCTCCATTACAGGTACTGGAAGAATAAAGCAAGGTGAAATCAGTGACAGTGGTCCAGAATAAGAGGCTRTACAGTGATCTGACAGTGGTTTGTACAGTGGTTTGACACACAGTGAATCCAAGTTTAAGACTTTCCAAAACATTGTCAACTTGTGATGCAGCACATTGAAAGCAGTGACTGATTAAAATTCACCTTGCTTATTTAATTGTTTTCCTGCTTTGGACAGGTGAACTCTCTAAAACAGGTTTTGGATAAATTGTTTTTTTTCAGCTAACATAAAGCACAATGACAAGTTTAAATATCTTCTGGGTTTTTTTTTTTTTTTCTTTTTAATACAAATGTATCATAAATTAATAAACAAGAAAAGGTAATGCCTCATCTACTCCTGATGTAGACTGTATCTCTTTTCAAAGCTGATATGGTGGAGCAAAGGAATAGGATTAACAGTTGTGAAATCGAGCTTGTATTGTGTCATCCCTTGCTTTCTCCAGAGAAAATAAATATTTGCAAATACATTAATGACTACAACTTCATTCCCCTTAGAGAATTCCAAACGTTTGAACAAAATAAACAAAGAGGAAGCATTTTAATTGATTGGTGAGAAATCTAAACATTGTAAATCCTTGCTTTGATCACCATGAGATAGAGTGCAAAGCTAGTCATGGCTGTTGCTAGAAAAAACAAATAATGTCCTTTAGGGGTGCTTGGAACTGTAGCGATCAGTTAAATACACATATCAATTACCAGTGATGCAATTGCTTATAATAAACTATTAAACCCATTAAATRTATGAGAGGAAACAGTGAGTTAGAAAAGTAACAAAGGTTACCAGGTCTGGCATGGYTCTGAAAAAGAAGTTCCTGTAGCGTAGGTTTTGCCATTGTAAATACAGGAGCACTGCTGCTGGGGAATGCAGCCAGAATTGTTGATGTCATCAAATACAGTCCCTAGATTAAAAAAAAAAAAAAAAAAAAAGAGAAAAGCTTGATCAATTAAAGAGGCATTTTTTCCTACACACCATTTTGTKTGTTACAAATCCTACATATCATCTTTCTGAGAGATCTGCTGTTGTTGCTAGTGGACATACCAATGCTGAGGACAGCAGGACTATGCCACTTTGCTGAGTGRAGGATTCAACCTTTGTATTCTTAAATTCCACCTGCTCTGAAAGAGGARGTTGTTGTAGCACAGGTGGCTGCTTGGAAGATTGGTCTTGATCTGTTTGCTGTACTTTTTTCCTGCTTTCTGAATATTGGCAATTAATTGAGATCTCTTTTCTCAGCTGACACATGACAAATGCTCGTGAAAAATGCAACTGTATGAGATTTAAACCCCATGGAACCTCTTGTTCTTTGAGATCAGAGATGTGAGTACTTAAGAACATACCTGGGGGGCAGAAACAGCCATCAATACAGTGTTCTTCACAAAACTGAGATCGTTCAGGATTTGTACATGTATCAGCACAGGGAGAGTTGCACTCCTGGTACTGCATGTTGTAAGGACAGTTCTTGGCTGAAATTTAAAGGGAGAGAAATATTATTTTTCTGTCAAAAGCATTTCTAGTTCACTAAACACATACATATTTATATCCATTTAAGTTTGTTAGCTAGACAAAAAAAAACACACCAAACTGCAGATTGACTGCTAGCTTTGAAAATTTGGAAGTTTAATCACCTAGATCCCTTTTTTACATTTGAGATGTGCATTCCATTACTCTGGGGCTGAACTGGCTCAATGACCAGATTTCTAGGGACAGCAAGGTAATGAACCCAGAGAGTCAGCACAGTCTGTATTTTTACTGAAAGCTCCTTTTCCATGAACACCTGTATTGCTAGTGAAATGTAAGATTTAAACTTCTAAAGCTTTAGTATATTTGCATTTTCAGATACCATCAGAAGGACAAATTGGCTCTTATTTTAGAGCAAATGCTGGTGATAGTATCAACAACTACCCACCATAATCAAGCACAGGTTTAAATCAGTGCAAACTCATCACTATCAAGCAAGAGGAAACAAATAAGTGATTAAGCAGCCATACACCTGTGAAGATCCAGTCAGTTAATTGAGAACCACAAATGCTAAATCACTGTGAGGAAACAGGAATACAAGCAAGAAAGTATGCCTCATTCTTTCCTCTTGTTTTTCCTTTATTTATTTCTTTCACAGTTCATTAAATTACACTTTGACTCCTGTTAGAGTATCCATGTAAGTGTTTTGGTAGTATCTAATTCAGTTTGCATTAAAATCCTGAGCTCCTTTGCTGAAGTCTCTATGCTGGAAGTTGTACATCAGAATTTTATGAATAATTCAATTTTGAATAGCCTGTATCTCCTCCTGCATCCTCAGCATAATTGGAGAGCTTGCTGTTTGTTAGTTACTGAGCATAAAATAAGGCTCTCTCCAGTGATACTCACGGCACAGTTTTGAGGTTCTCCAGTCCAGGGGCTGCCCACCAGCATGAGCACACTGCCGGGAGTACTCAGCAAAGGTGTCACAGATGCATGAGCTGTTTTTAGATTCTGCAGAGCGGCACAAATCATCTTGGCAAGCCTTAATGTAGTCTTTAACATCAACTAGGTCATTACAGTCTGCAAATGCAGAGCTGGTCAGTGTTTTCTCACATATGTCATCCTTTGGAGAAAAAAAAAATAAACAATTTCCAGTAAATAGAAAGAATTTTGGGTAGGAAGAAGGGTTTGATATTGTTATTTTGTGTAAGTATTATGTAACAGAATCTTATAGGCTTCTTTAAGCTGTTRTTGCCTGAGGGCTTTTCCTATTGACCTGTGTGAAGCTGTGGAAGGGAATGGATAAATTTGAAAGAAAAATATAGTCAAAAGGTCCTTACAAGATTATCAGGGCAGTTATATGTCGGAATAGAAGTGGAGTCGTCACAGTGTTCTGTTGGCCCATCCATTTTCTGCATATTCCCAAACTGTAAGGCTGTCATCTTAACATCTGTAAAAAAGAAGTTTAWTAGTGAAGGTCACAGGTTTTTGTTCAAAGCAACTGCCTGTTATCCTTTTCTTCTCTCGAGAATTTGGGTTAAGACTGGGCAAGGCAGTTAAACTCCCTTAAGCCTTTAAATGTGATCATCACTCCTTCCAAAGGAAGCACTACATCACTGCCTCAATTTACTTTGTACAGCACCCTGGAAAAAGTGAACGTTGGGAAACAATTCTCAGCCTATTACACCTAGATGCACACGAAGATTTTTGTCAAAAAAATAACAAACTCTTTCCAGATTGTATTTAGCCCCTACAGGGCAGAGGGGAAAAAAATCTAAACAGGGATTTGGACAATGGGACTGCTGTAATACAAGTTTTAGGAATATGCTGAAGCTGGGAACAGTTAAAAAAGATACAATTTTACAAAGATTATGGAAATCAGCATGGAAATGTGGATATACCAATTTTGAGGCAAAAATGAAACAAGAAATGTACTATCTAGAAAATGGAATTGCCTCTTGTTTTATTGAAAATATTTCTATATTTATTTACCTTATTAGTGAAAATCTTGTCATATTCATGGAGATATCTGATTAGTTATACCAGCATGGTGATTTAATACTCAAAGTATTAAATTGCGTGTTCTGATCTCTTTACCACATATTTTTAAGAAGAAATTGAATCATATCTTCTGGGTAAACCATTTAACAGAATGGGAAATGGTKATGATATCAATGCTGATGATACCAGAGCTTGTTGGAGACCCCATAAACCAATTTTTTAATTTAAAACACTTACTGTTTGAAATGAACTCATTGTACAGGGGAAAGCCGTTRAAGTCACCACAAAGCCCACAAGTCTGATTGGCATATTTCTCATTCAATTCCAGCTAAAATGATAAATCATAAGTTGATAGAAGTTAGTATAAACATTCTAAAGTACGTTCAARACCAGAGAAAACACTTCCACCTACTCTTAGTATTTTTTGTCAGATCTGTGGAATTTTGTTTTGTAATTTACTTAAAACATGAAGGATAAAAAGTCAGCTTAGATTTGATAGCAATGTCCAAGTTACCGATTCTATTGACAGAGACTTCAGATTTCACTGTGGTATCTATACTGYTCTCAGCCACTTTCTATTGATTCTTCAGGAAGAAAATCATATCCACAGCAAAAATGAAGGCCTAGGARAGGGAAATTCTGCCCAAAAAATATAGTTGAAAGGGTAATTAGGCCCTATAATAATAATACCTATATCTAATGATATCATGGAAGTGATTTTTCATCCTGTTTCAAGCAGATGTCTGCTATCCACTAGGCATAAATCCGTGTAATTTTCTTTAGACTATGTGGATRCAAGCCTGTCTTTACTAAGAAAGAATTGCTCAACACTATGAGATAAGAAGGCAGTAGTAACCTCCTAAACAGGATGGGGCAGGCCTAATCAAAGGTTAGCTCGGGTCTCTGAAGGTGTAGACAAGTTCAGGAGCTGTTCTTACCAGGAGGCTGTCCTTTTCATTCCACAATAATGAAACTCCAATTTTGCTGCCAACTTTCACATAAATGCTGCTTTTCTCTATCGTAATACCAGATTGACTGTATGGCAGCTGAACTCTGGAAAAAGGCAGAAAGATTGTTAGTTAACTTCTGATCCAAATGTTTGATTGGAAGAAGGGAAAGTCATGTGGTATTTGGCATCTGTGGGGATTCAAAAATATCGTATTTTTGGGAAAGAAAAGGAATAACAAAGTAAAATGGTCCAACATTATCAATTAAGGATYTAAATTTGGATCCAACTTCTCAAAATATTTCATCCAAATTTGATTTTTGAGGTACTCCTTAAGGAAAGGATTGATTTTCTATGACAGGAATTGATAGCATTTTATTCACTATTTATGTTGGTAAAATTGTCAGACTTATTGAAGAACACATAATGGTTTCCCCCCCACAAATACACAAAAGTTCTTGGCAAGACTGGAAAAAATGTCAGTGGTTACCAAAGAAGTGTTGTGRATGAAGTTACCTGTTGCCATCGACCATGACAGCACCGTTGGTTAGTTCGGCAACKACTCCTTCCAGTTTCATGGTGATGCGGCTGATTGTTGGAACATTTGCCACCACCTCACGCCTAATCTGGATGTTGAAATCCTCATAGGGAGCGTTGCAGTGGGAGGCAAAAACGTAATTACAGAGCCCAGGGAAGGTGTAAATGTCTCCATCAAAGGTCTTGAAGTGGAAGTTGCCCCATGTGCTGCAAACACGGCCATTGTGGGCAGGATTGGCAGCTGTGAATTAAAACTGGCTGTTAAAGAATGACTTAAAGTCCCCAGCCTTCACATGGGGAAAATAAACTTTCCAAAGCTACATTTTTTCATTGAACATATTTTGCCTGCCTACCTCCATTTATCATTTTCTATCTATCCATTATACAGCTGTGTAATCATCCATCACTCATATCTGCTACTCATATAYCCCTATAAATGGTTATAGTTACATTGAGGTAGAGCTTAATTAGTCACCTTCATTTCAGCTAAAACAACAGTTTAGGATTATTTCTTATTCATCATGTTTCTCCTTTTAATTATCCATGTCTTCCTTTATCAATGCCTTTCCTTTGTATTAGTCTTCTGCCCATACCCCCTAAAACTGAACCCTTACTGAATACATCTGACTTCCTTTACTCACGTGTTATTGCTAGGTTTGTCAGCARTGGTGGGAGGAGGTTCAAGTTAGCTGAAATTCTGATAGATGCTAGAAAAAAAAATAAGAAAGAAATTAAAAACTAGTGTAACAATACCAAAATTTGCAGCTAGGATAGACCCAGGAAGGATTAGAGAGTTAATGTGCTAGATCCGAGGAAACCATGTTAAGCCTGTTTTACACAGGTTAAAAGTGCATACTAAAATTTGAACTCAGGATAGTTATGTCATAAGAAATTGCTTTCAGCTGTGATGATCTGCATTTTATACATTTTAATTTTGACCCTTTAATGAAACTGTGTTGCATTAGGATATTCAAATTATTCAGAGACACTGAACACTACAAAGGGCTAAGCTGTACTAAATTAGCCTCTTACTGGTACAAAACCTGCCTTATTATACCTCCTCTTCCTAAGGAAGAAATAAAAACCCTAATTATCATATTTTCTCTGATTTATATTTTTCTATTAAGGGGCTGAAAACTCTTAGAAATGGCCACAAATTGGTTGTACAGGATGGACACAAATCATTACATGGTAAAAAACAGCAAGGATGAGTTGCCATCTTGATTTCCCAACATCAGCCACTGATTTCACAGCAGGCCAATGTGGTCTCACTTCCTTTTTAAAAGGAGCCAAACATCACTTTGGTTTTATATATTCATGTTCATGCACATATGCATGCAGCCTCTACAAACACATAAGTTTTCTTARTTAACTATGATTATTCAAATATAACCATATTCTCTTATGTGTGTGTGTGCTTAGTAACTGATGTTAAATTAATTTATTACTATTTTTAGGGAGAGAGAGATGCTTGTTAATAAACATTTCTTCTTATCTACACTACTGGCAATATGCTAAGGAAATTTTTTAAAGGGATTTTTATTATTTAGTATTGATGTAGCAAATAAATACAAATATACAGTATAAACAAACGTACCATTTTGTTTCCGTAGAAGACCCCCAGAGAACTGACTTCCAATTTGGATTCCAATCTGACCACCTGTGAAAAAATTGTGAAAAGCATGTTAAGAATAATATCCGGTATCTGATATTTTAATGCAAAGCATTTAGCTARGATCAAAGAACCCAGATAGATGTCTATAAAACAAAGGGGAGAGTCCAACAAAGGGGCTCCCCAACAAAGCTAAAATATAATTATAGAAAGAGATGTTCTATTAGAAATACACAAAGTTTGAAATTCAAATAACATATCATGTATATCTGC
Organism: Malurus melanocephalus; assembly: GCF_030028575.1. Taxonomy (NCBI): domain Eukaryota; kingdom Metazoa; phylum Chordata; class Aves; order Passeriformes; family Maluridae; genus Malurus; species Malurus melanocephalus. Next base: position 30,023 of record NW_026624471.1, read on the forward strand.
TTTCTTTATTTCTCTCAAAACTCACTGCAAGAGATTCTAATGACTGGATAACAGTCATTTCACTGCTTCTCTAGATGTCACTAATATGTGAAACAGTACAGGAGGAATTCACAAAATGCGGGCAAGTCATTTATTAARTTTGTTGTGTAGAAGCTAGGTAATAAAAAAAAGGCATGGAAATGGTAAAAAGAATCAAGGGACTTCAAGCTTGATCCAATAATGGCTGCAGGCATTTGTGACAGTTTTTTTAGTGTCTAAGCATAGGACCTTTTCTCTGGGAGCAGAGGGAAGGCTCAGTTTGGGATCCAGATTTGTTTTACAGCTGGGTGCAAGAAGGCACCTCTGGGGGACAATACAAGGCCCCAGCCTGAGCAGTAAACCACGAGTAACCAGATGAACCAGGTTTCCTGTTCTAACCCTGTACTCACTCAGAGATGATTCAAACTCACATCTACTCTGAAGAAAACATTAARCATCAGAATGTACATCTATGTGATTGAGAATTCTTGCTACAACACCCAAAGCAAAGACTRTCTCTAGAGGTCTGCAGCACTCATTCACATAATCCACATAAGAGAAGGATTCAKATATTAGTCATTTCATCAATTAAATCCTGGGAGGATCTAGAGTTGGCAGGTTATAGGTACATATCTGTCAATATGTTACAAGCACAGTCATCACATCCTGACTGGATTCAGTCCTTCACAAAATAAAGTTGTAGCCCTTTAACTTTTACAGGAAATGCCTGACATATTTACTTGTAAAATACAACACCTTAGAACATCRACTCAGGAGGTCAGGGTCAATCTTTTTCTAGGAATCAAAGCATTCAGGACAGTCAAAGCATAACTGCCTGTGAAGTTTTCCCTAAGTTAGGCCCTGTTTTYCCTTATTAAACAGGTGACAATTCACAGAGTCAGAACTGGATCAATGAGAAACATCTCACTGAACTGGGAGCCACATTTGGTGGAATAGGGGGGAAAACACTGCAGTCAAGTGTGTGCCATAAGCCCCGATCCCCTTTGGTGCTTGCATTCCTTGCTGAGCATTTCCTGAAGAACCTCAGCCAGTGTACCTCCATGAAAGCTGAACTACTATCCTTGCCTATAAAATATTTTTTAAAAAATATATTTAAAAAAAAATAAATTGAAATATAATTTCTGGCTGTGTCCACCATGTAAGCAGATTTATTAGTCAATCCCAGAGCTCAAGAATGCCTGTTTGAAGAAATTCAAGCCACTCACTCCCAAAGAGAACTCCAAGAGAATACTGGCTTTGGAGGAGAAGGCTCTGGGCAGCCCCAGAGGTAGAAGTTGCTGCAGTGCCTTCAGTTTCTTTCAGTTCTAAGCTTTTAATTCTTTATACATTTAACTTTGGCTTGACCACTAGTGGTGTACAAAGAAGTAACACAGGACAGAGTTAACAATTTTCCATTTTGTGCTCATCTTCGAGTATCATAGATAATGACATTAGGTAAATGCATTCATATAATCATCAYTTATAGTGATCAGACGAAAAAAATTATACTGATCAGGTGAGCGAAATACCTCTTTAAGTCTAAGTAATAGGTCGATGTTTACTTTCACATTACACATCCATAGGAACCTCAGCAAGCACAGAATCATAGAAGGTTTGTTTATTCTAGTGTGGGAACCTTTGTAACAGAGCAAAATAGCCTATACATGTATTTTGTTCTGTCATTTTTTCTCAAGGAAACAGCAGGAGCTTTTGTTTACTTAGCAAATACATCATTCCCGAGGAAATTCTACCTGCATTGGTTTGGTTAGCAATTACACAATGCCACGTTGTTTACTGTTATAAAAATAAGTTTCTCTCACTTGTAAGAATAGTCAAGATAATTTACTATTTGATAATTTGGAAACTAAACTAATTACTAAAACAATTTGGATGCATCTTGCTAAGTCTGTATCCAGCTGCWAATTATCGTTGTCATCTGTTTATGAAAGTTAATGTTTGACACAAAATATAAAGGCAGGCACAGAATATTTGTGGAGATGGCATGGGATAGGACCAGTATTCTTTAGCCAGGATATCGGAAAATATTTTCCACAGGGTGTGATCCAAATAAAGAGATGTTTGCTGAACAAGGTCAAATCACCCCTCATTTTTCAAAGCAGTTTGTCAGATTWGCACTGCACAGGAGAAATAACTTTCTTGTTCCATGAATGGCTGAAAAAACTTCTGACCAACATTGCATAACTCTAAACAGAAGTTTATACTCTTTCAGACCGTTCTGTTTTCAAGTACAATATAGATCTACTGGCCAGTACTTTAGGGTTTATTTCACAAACTATAAAGCAGCCTAAAATTATATTTGCACTTCTCAATGTTTTGAAAATGGTATGCAAAACAAATTTACCTAGGCAATCTGCAGATTTTAAAATGTTAGCTGGCAGGCCAGAAATTGCTGCACATAAACGKGATTCACTTATCAATCTTGTACTCATGCAGGTACAAGTTTCAATTGATTGGTTCCCTCAGCTTAACTGGACTGCTCATATTAATAAAAACTGCCAATCCTGATGGATATAATATTGACAGGTGAAAAAAGCCCTACAAAATAGTGGATTGTACATGTTACATAAATCTCCCTGTCCTGCTCATACTCAATACCTGTAAATTATATAAGTATTTTGCATAGGGTATTATAAATTAGTTACTGTACAATTAGTTTACTAAAAATCCTTGCCACATGAATATTTTTTCCTGGTTTCTTTTGCCAAAGAAGTTGCAAGAAATGTTGAGAAATCTGGTATTAGCCCCTGGTCAGTGACAAAATACTAAAAAAGATTGACCAGTGGTCTGATCTAGCAACTGGAAAATGTAGTGGTTTAAATTTCATAAGAAGCATAACATTTATAATGAATTCTAATCCAGAATGCAACAGGAAAAAAATACTTTTGCAAGGCATAAGTGATACAGAAAAACTGACATTTTAAGATGTGAATAAGAGTTCTTTTGGATTTGATCTTCAAGGCTACTTTCCAAATGTAGTTATATGCAGAATGCAATATTGGAGACAATATTGAATTAAATCAGTCCAGTTAATAAATAGACATTGAATATTCAATAAATTYAGAGAAATCCTGTTTAAATGCAACCACCTGTTACATGAATAAATTAGTATAGTTATTCAAAATATATTACTAGGTCTAAACAGAGTACTTTTTCTTTTTCCAATAAAAAAGAAAACTTCTTACCTATTTGATGGATACAGCAAACTGCGAAGAGGAAAGCCCATTTTGGTAGCCACATCCCCCTGTCAAACCCCATCTTGAGTGGGGTTTGGCACCAGGATGTTGGGTCTAAGCTTGATCAGGACCGTAGTTCATCTGAGCTTCGTCGCTCTTATATAGAAGGTGACTTTGGCTTCGATCCCAGATTGATTCATAGAGTGTAGAAAGGTGAGGTTTGGGGGATTTTAGTTAATGAACAGGTAAACAGAGGATGCTCTTCCTTCCTCACAAACTGGCCAATGGTATTTGCATTTTGGGAGGAGTAAATACATTTACGTACRTATATTTTGTTAAGGTTCAATCTAGTAAAGAAACGTAACATGATTGCAAATGAAACACAACTCCTCCTCCACAAATAACAGGTCCTGGAACAAAATTAATGTGGTRTTGCTTTACAGTTTTGCAGATGGCTTGCAAGTGACTGTTCTAARTTTTTCAGCACTAGAACTGATGACAGGCAGATCCTTGCCAAAAACCCYACTGATTTCTGAAGTCTGAGGAAGTGTGGGGTATTTCATGTGTGGGGACCCAACACTCAGAAGTCCTTCCATGCTTACTGGGTCAGCTAATCTTGTAAAATGAACAGAATAACACCCTTGAAGGGTCCTGCAGTCTCATGTGGCTACTCTGAGTACATGCCATGGGAACCCCTTGTTGACAGGCATGAGGCACCCATGTGAGAAAGGCTGAGCCAGCTGCACCTACATCTACCCTGCATTTGTTAGAGATGGCCTTAAACCTTGAAATCTGTTTTTCAGTTCTCTGAGTAATCTGATTTTACCTTCTCCTATAAAGAATCAGGAGTAATTTCAGCCAGCCAGCCAGTCTTACCAGCTTTCTAGGACTAAAAAGAATGATTATAGCCTGTGATCATGATCACATTGTTTCAGTATCATTCTTTTTTTAATTCCGTTCTCATCCATGGAGTTATGAGAGCTACAAATTAGAGAAACAGGCAATGAATCAAGCTTATAAGGCTTGCCAGTAAAGGTTTGAGACCTTTTTTCCCCTGAACATTGACTTTTCCCAGTTTTACTGGGTAATTATTTCAAAAGCAGGAACAAATGCATGCTTCAATAGGCACAGACAGTATTGCTACTTCCTGTCACCTTATCTTTTTAAGCTTGACATTGGTGATGGGTAGCATGAGTTGCTCTGGGTAGATTCTTGTCTCTTTCCTAGCTCAATAGATTTTACTTTAATATAGTAGAAGATGGACAAAACTATTCAAAGTTAGTGGAAACATTCTTTTAAARCTGCTAGGTTTGGCAAAAACAACCCACAGTCCAGCACTTGGTATATACATCATTTTCCCTCAGTTCACCCTCAGCTTTAGCCTCTTCACAAAGTCTTTAGCCTTTACCAGAGTGCAGGTAGATGATGGATTTAAAAAAGCTCCATCATAAAATATGGAATGAGGCTGCTGCTCAGTGGGGGATTTAGCTGAGGGATTTGAGAGATATAATTGGGGTGGGAGAGCCTCAGGAGCTAGGAGCAAAAATACCACAAAAACTAGGATGTGTGGAGAGGCAGAAAGGACTTTGGGYAAAACAAGACAGTTTTATATCCTACATGTCTGTAAAATTCAGTTCAGTCGTCTCTGCTTGTGTTTATGGTTCCTGCTGAAGCAGGGGAAGGAGACAAACTTGGGAAGGTGTTCCCATTGTAAAATGGGATCACAGATTTGGGTTCTTACCAAAATCCTACCCTGAAATTATACATTTTTAAATGTTTCCATTAAAGAGTAGGAGAGTATAATATAATATTCCACTCAGGTGTTACTGAACTGAATGGTGTCATTTTCTTTCAATTTTTTTCCAGTTCAACCCTTATTTCCACTTTTGCTTAGCTCTCAAGAGATCAGATCATCACACATTTAGCATTATAAAATACTTAAGAATATTTTCTTTATGAAGTGTTATCTGGATTTGATTTCTGGATTCAAATGAGTGGAAACTTGCTGTGGCAATGCTGGGGTACTTAAGTCAACATTTTGGCCTGCCATAGGATAAAACACGTTCTCTGTCAAAATGTCCAGGATGTTTAATGAAGCTACATCTTCCTAATCAGTATTAAGCTGTTCACACACACTAGATCTGTATCTTTATGCTTCATCAAACCCAGAGAAAAGAAAATACTGCATTTCCTGCCCATAGAACATTGTTTTATTCTGTGCCAGTACTGATAATGAATATAAATTCATCTGTACACAGGGAAGGCAAATGATTTCTTGTTTACGTGAGCAGTTAGGTCTATTAAACAAATACACCCCAGTCTCACTTAAACAATTAGACAGGCCACCCAACAAGGTAGGCTTTCAGCAACTAATAAGCATATACCTTTAGCAATAGGCTGTKTGTGAGGGTTAAAAGGAGCAGAGCTTGCCTCCCTTCTCAGTTACAGCCACCTCTGCATGAGTGGCATAACAAAAAGTCAGGATCTTGTGCTGCTTTGAAACATTCAGAGAGAGTTTCTTGTTCTCCACTGGGTKTATCAGAGCAAGGGAGTACTGATAAAGTGATGAGCTTTCAGAGGGAACAATCAATGCTTTTCGTACTCATCTGGTAAAGGTGAGGAGGGTGTCTGTACTTAGGGTGACTTGCTGTGTCACTGGGGTCAAGGCTGCTTTTCCTTTGTCCTGTCTCATTTACTGGAGTTGCTGCTAATATCAGACACTTCCTTTTCCTTCTAAAACAGTTTTTCATTTTCACTCTGWTAACTCTTTGTGACCAAAGCAATGCATGTCAGACTTGAATATGTTATTCCACTAAGCATTTCACAGTRCCCAGTGGTTGTTGAGAAGGCTGTCCCAGTTGTACTCAAAGGTGTTCTTCAAAAGATATTGCCCACATATTTGTCTCAAACCTTTTCAAGTTCTGGAGTTTTTATGATTGCTAYTGCTCACACTGAGGTATTTTTAATCTCCAAGGATGGTCCAACATGTTCCAGTATTCAGCTTATTCAATCTTACAGCCTCTCTCTTCCTCCCTCTCCACCCCAAGAAGTGGATGAAATTGTTAACAACATAGCAGGTGCAGAAGAAATTCAGGTCATTCTATTAGGTGGCTTATGAAATTTTGAAAGCTCTCAGTTTTTTGTTTTGTTTTGGTTTGTGTGTTTTTTTTTTTGGTTTTTTTTTTTTTACAGATGGCCAGGGGAATCCTGTCCTAGATGAAAGTATCACAAAAACTACAAGGGTTTAAACAAATGTCTTCATTGGTCACAAGAATGGTTGCTTCAAGTGGTTCATGTAGATTAAAGAAAAGTAGTTCAAGGACTTTTTAGTTTCCCAGATAATACAGTGYAAAGAGCTTCTTACATAGGTAAGGAGGAGCAAGCTCTCACCTACAGCTGTGTGAGGGGAAAGAAACTCCAGAAGCAAGTTTTGAAGTATTTTAATGTCAGAAATTTAGCAGCTGTTTTTATTGCTAATGTACACCGGGAATACACTAAGGGACCACAGTTTTTGATATTGGCTGGCACTGAAACAAAGCACTTTCATTTCCAAGAGGGAATTTTCAGGGAAATGTCAAAGGCATTATTGATTTCTTTTCTGCACCTTTGCCTGTTTTTCTCAGTTTCAATGTGAGTAAAAAACAGAAGCTTCTCTTGACATCTCAGCATCAGTTACCATGAAAATTAATTCAGGATAGATCTGTAGAGATGACAGACCCCAGTTAYTGGAAAGTTATTGGAAGTCATTGGAAGTTAACTGCAACAGCCAAGGATACAGCTGAAAAATATTCTTTTCTCATTTTGATCTTGTATATCAAAAATCTTTACCAATGGATTGATCACTAAAAGTGTCTCTTGTAACAGTAAAATGGATAGTTCTGAGGATGGATATAACATCTCCAATTTCACCTTTTTTTCTTGGTTTCTTGAATAGAAGTAAGGACAAAACTTGAGACACTGATTGCACTAGTTTAATCTAAAATTTCAAATGCCAGATAAAATGCAAATATCATATATACTATAAATAACATAATTGCAATCTGAAAGTAGATCATGTAATATGAGGGTGAGCRTTCAGGATTTAGGTAGCAATAATATTAAGGCTCTTAATGAAAGCCAAATCCATCGGCTTTCTGTSTTCAAATTACAGCTCCAGTAGTGTTATGAACTTGTACCTCCTCACAAGTGTGATAAACCAGAGRTAGTTGGGCCCTGGGTTTTGAGCTTGGTTTGGGTTTGTGCCTGGGCATTGTGCCTCAGATCTGTGAAGTCATTGCTTGCCATGTCAACTGGCAAAATGAAGTAATTGGATTGGTCAGAGAAGAAGCTATTGTGGTGTGGAAAGTAATGTAACGTAATGACAGGCTGCAATTAACGTCAACCAAGTTGGTATTAACTTAAGCAGAGGATCCGGCACACCCTTTCCCCTAGCTCTGTGGAGGTTTAATTTCTCTCTTCAGCTTGTCCTGCTCAGGCTTTTCTCACCTGTCTCTGATAGCCTCAGCCATTCCTTCCTTTCATCAGTCTACAGGATACTCCCCAGGGTTTTCCTTTCCAGCCCAACCCTGGGATTCACTCTCCATCCTTTCTTTCAATGCCCTGTTAACTTCCCCACRATAAATAAGTGCATTGCCACTGTGGAAAAAAATGGGGGATGCCCTCTGGCCTCCTATCCCTGGTTCTTGAAACTGATGATAGAGTCTGGTTTTGTCTAGTAAAACAAGTCACACCACTTGAGAAATCTCATAGACGTTTCTCCAGGGAAAACAAGGCTGAAAATCATGTGGAAAGAGTTTAACAATGAACGGTARATGAGCTCTGTATTATATATTGTTATCATTTTTTAGTTTGTTACAGCAATTTTAGAAGTGGTTATGCAAGGTACTATGGAATGTGGAAGAAAACTTTCTATGGAGATTAGATTGTCTAAACRGGGAAAAAAAGTGAGAGCTGAGAACCGTAAAAATTAGAAGCGATGAAGTAACTTGCCTCATTTGTCAGCCATATCAGTCARTGTTCCGTCATTACAGAGTGACACCTTAAGTGTGTGGTTGTGTTAAAGATCATCCAGTTCCAGCCCCGCTTCTGTGCAACACCTTCCACTAGGCCAGGTTTCTCAAAGCCTCATCCAGCTTCATTTTGAATTCTTGAAGGGATGGCACATCCACAGATTCTATGGCTGCTTCAGAAACTGCTRTTGAACACATTTTGATGTGTTTTTCCTTGTGAGGCTTTCTCAGTGACACTTGATGAGTCACTTCTGCACATGTTCTTTGTAAAACTGTTCAGATTTGAGTGTGCTCATTAGCGCTGCACATATCCTAGAGATTGACAGGCTGAGATGATGGCCATATTGGCAGGTAACTTTGAGTTCAGTGKGAAGAATGTATGGGAGGTTCAGGCTCTAAGTTCAATTCTTATCTGCAGTGCTGACTCAGTTTAGAGGTTCAGCTGAACTGCTGTCTAAGGAGCCAAGCTTATCATTCTGTGTCTCCTTGTCAGTGGATGTCCTGGCTCCAAAATTTTGTTGCCTTTTTGTGTGAGATTATCCATCATGGCTTTAATTTTTCCTATGGTTTTGAAAAAAAAAATCGTAGGTGGTTTATGATTTATTATTTCTCCAAATTCTTGGGTACATGAACAAAAAACCTACTTTTTACAGATGATGGACTTGTGGCTTGAAATCTTTTGGAGGGAACTTCAAGGTCTTCATACAAGCCTTCATCTTGTAACACATCTAAATGCTGCAGGACCAGACTTTTACCCTTACTACTAACTTTGTTTCCATCTTTGTTTTCCTTGCTTATGTGTCTGTGTATGAACATGGATCAGACACAATTCAAAGAAGGAATAGTGGTCCTTCTTTGTACTGCCTGACTAATTTTAGTTRCAACAAGAGGTTTCAGAGAAATAGATCTGTACTTATTGCTGTTATTATTTTACTGCTGAGGTGAGTTGCAATTTTCAGTACTGTTCTTTACGAACAGAAAGAACATGCAAAGCAACTCGCACTCGTTTTCAATTAATTGCCATTCTGCATATGGTATTTAGGGGCCAGTCAAAGCAGAATGTTGATGGCTTTCAGGCAGTCAGTTTATTGTAGCTCAAATACCTATTTAAACCTGTTAACCCTATTCTTTTGAGCATCTAAGTCATGAGTAATATCAAGCTTCTTAAATTGCATTGCATATAGAAGTGCTTGAAATTTCCTATAATGAAAAAAAGGAGGATAGAAATCTTTTCATTACATTTTCCTTAGGATATCACAGTCTTACTACAAACTACCCATAGCTGCAATTAGATACTGTAGCTCATTGCTATGTAGAGCATAATATTTAAWTTCATATACCCAATGCCTAGCCCCAAGATTAAGTGATTTAAGCAACTTGTCATGCTCTCCAAACTCACCTCTTGAAGGGGTAGGGAAAGCAGYTGAACTGTTTCAAAYCACTTGCAACTCATTCAAACTAYTTAGGAAACAAAAAYGGGTCATTTCTGTTTATGTCTGAGTCTGGACATGGATATGACACWATTTACAGTAAGACTCTTCATGTATAATGCAAGAAATGTTAACAGAATCAAAATAGATTTTCTGTAATTMACAAAGTAAGGGTATGATCACTAGCAGGAATCACCATGACCTTTGTCTCTTACAGAAATGGATGTGGCAGTCTGCTGAGAGTCAGGAGTTCTTGGATTTGCTATAGCTTCATCATGTAGAATGCCAGTGTGCAGAATTTCTCTGTGTCTGATTTCCGTCCCTATCCCGGGCTAAATAACTTTGTTATAAATGTCTGAAGAAGAAACTGACAAACTCTACACTTGCATCCTATTCTGACAGAAAATCAATGCTGGTTGCTCCTAGAGTAAAAAAACTAATTATTAAAAATTGCTGATTTTGAATGAAAACCCTTTCCCCCATATTTTGCTGTGCTGAGGGGAGGAATGGGGTCTTCTGCCTGCAATGACTTTGTTATACCTTGCCACTAGAATCAAATTAAAGTACCTTTCATGCTGTCCTAATCTGAGCAAAATAATTAATTCTCTCTTGTTTCGCTCATAGAAGRTAAGTGTTTCACCTCTTGTGCTTCATCTCTTGGGACTCTTCTATGTAATAAAACATATTGTTAGATTAACATAAACACACCGTAATAGTGAAGGGTATGTTGGTCTGAACCTCAGACCTTGCTGTACACACACCTGGACAATCCAGTGGGTTTTTCCATTTTACGCTGCTTATTTCCTAACAAAATCCTGTATGTATCAAGATCAAAGACAAGTAAGACTTTAGGAAAGAATTTCCAGTTTGACCAGTCATGAAAGAACCGAATGAGCTCACTCTGTACATAAGAGACATTAGCTGTACCCAAAAAGACATCTGGCTCTAGAATTATTTACTAGGATATTTGTGGATCAAACCCATATGAAAGTTCTGAATGGAGCAAAACCTTTGGCGTGTTGTATTTTGAAACCAAGGAGAATTGAATAGAATGTCAAGAAAGTTTCATGGTTGTTCTTTTGGGCGTACCTGCTAATTAGTCACTATTCTAGCTAATATTTGCTCACAAAGTGAAAGGAACAGAAGTTTATCTATGCATGGGATTTAGTCAGTTCTACACCAAAAATAWTTTTAAAAATCATTTTCCTCAGACCATTTTKTATTCAAAGGCTCTTGAATGTTAATGTGAGAAAGTTATTCCTATGGGCTTACAGGCCGGAAGATTATCTGAATTGTTTTAATGAAGAATGCCTTGGGAGAAGACCTGTCTTTGGACACTGTTTTCTGTGGTCCAGTAATCCAGATAATGGAAGTCATGACAAAGTTCTGTGCAGATTTATATTTTTCTTAAATGATGCTAATTTGCTAAAGCTTAAGAATTTGCACTTCTAGCTCTCTCCTATGCTCTACTCTTCACAGATGGGTAAGAATTTAATGTATGTAGAACAGYACTCACCTCTCACTGAAATCAGTGATGAGACTTCTACGAAAGCTCATAAACAATTTATTAATCCTTTAATAATGTATATTTCGGTAATGATTGTATCCTTTCCCACGCTGCCTTACTAAGTGGGCAGAGTGCTTCCTATCCCAAGGCAATGTATAATGCAATGTATAATCACAGCAGCTGAATGACTGCATACCTACTGCTAAGAGTTAATATCTTGAACCATCAGTTATACATTGCCTTGAACATAACTGATTCCATTTTTTATTTGCTCCCTAATGTTTCTTATATCTTTGATTTATAGCCATCCTAGATGTGATTACAACATTTTCCATGTGAAGAGCCTCTTTCCAGTTGCTGTGACTTTGTCAAAATTTTAATGTTTTTCAATGCTTTCAATRTTTAAAGTTGACACTTTATAGACTTTTGATCTATTTGAGCCAAGTGTTTTATGAAGGAGGAGGTGGCAGTACTTCAATGAGAATCTATCAAGACTATAAATTGCTTGGTGTCTTATTTAACAAATCAACATATTGCATCACCATGGAATTTGGTGGGATCTTGCTTATGTTTCAAATCATGGCTTGTCAACTACTCTTGAAAAACCATACAATCTTTTTTGGAATGCACCAGAAATCAAGTTGTTCATACAATTGCTGATGCCATCCTAGGGTGTTACATTTAGCTCAGAGAGATCCTGGTATTTCCATTGTGTGGTAAAGCATTTAATGAATGCCAAATCAAACTCTTAACCTTTCTGTAACTCAGCAGAAAAGTAAACTAGACACTGCGAAACAGAATCAAACCCTTCTGATAAACGTGTTTGCTTTGCTAATAAGTTTGAAGATCTTTTTACTCCAACACTAATGTAAAACAAGAACAGTAAGTAAGTTGATGTTGGCTTTAATCAGATGAGAACTTCTTTCCACCYTGTTCATTTAGTATAAGCATCACCACAAGCACAGGGGAAAAAATGTCCATCCAAACCAATACCCCATCTGTGGCAGTGGCCAACACAGTATGTCAAGGAAAGAGCTGAGCAAAGTGATAATTCTGACAAATACCTTTWAATGCTCAAAAAACATGTGGCTCAGGGGAGCTTGATGTGATTCCTTTGAGACCACTATCTTTATGGATTTGTTGTTGGTGGTTTAGTTGTTATTATTTTCTTTGTTGTTTTAAAGGGCATATGGATCATGGTTGCAGTTTGTATGGAGAAGAAGCAAGCAAAATGGAACTTGGAAGACTTTTAACCTCCTTTAAAAGTTCTTTAAGATTGACAAGTTCATGACTCTCTGTTGAAGCTCAACTGTTGCCAGCACATGAGTCTTCTCTTTACTGCCCCTTTTTGTTTTGGCCTTTGCTGTTGCTGTTACTGGACTGTGAGTGTGTCAGCTTCTCTCACAGAAACCAGCGGGAGGTAGAAAGTGCAGCACTGATGGGACAGAGGGAGGAAGAAGAAAGTGGGCCTTGGGGATCAAACAGGGAAAACAGCTGGAATGAATGAGTGAGGAGACAGAATGCAGAAAGGTGACAGAGGGAAGTGGTACATCTGGATGAGTGAGGAAGCTGAGATTGTCTGTGAGGTAGCAAATGAAAAAATGAATGAGGTATATCACTCTTTGTACCTCCAGATCCTGGAGACAAAGTAAATCAAACAYAATTAAAGATACTGGCTGGCCTTTGTGACAAAAAGAGTTAAAGAGTTTGGGATAAAGAATTCCTTTCTGTGCTGTTCTGTGCAAGCCATGAAAAGGACGTCATGCTTCTGAATTCTATTTGTCTTGGAGGTGGTGCACGGACATCCTTGTATCTCAGAGTCTCCTTTAGATGACATTGCTTGCTTGAGTTTAAGAGAAGCTCCTGTCACTAGTCAGCTTTGATCCCTCCGTCTGTTTAATGACTACTGTCCACTCCATGAAAACTGTGGCTACCCTCTGAAAACCAGCAGAGCAGGGAGCACACTACAGAAATAACTAGCAAAATCCTGGTTTTAAGCAGTTATCTGTTTCCTTTAAGCCTCAGATACAGCATAGGTAACCTTAGATGCTTATTACTGTTCTCTCTCTCCTCTCTTCCGTGTCTTTATGCTACCTTTTATCTCTAAGAATTCTCACGTTTCTTGTTTGTACAACACAGCAGRGAGTAATTCTATGCTCTTCTACAAGCACTACCATGGCTTAATAAATATCTGAATAAATAAAAATAGGACAATGCAGAGAGATGTAAACAAAATTAAACTCTAATCCAGTCTGGCAAAGCATGCATGTGCTATTTCAAAGAATTGATTCAGAGCATAGGATATTACAGTGCCTAGCACAGGAAAATCCTGGGCCATGTGAGTGGAGATATTTGCTGTTAGGGTAAAACTAATGCCAAAACATGCACTTAGYTTATTCTGAAAAGCCCATGTTCTTAAACTACCTTTCTGAACAAGTGTGTGGAATGGAATTGGGTTTTAAGTGGAATCTGGCTTTAGAAACATCAGTAATCCCAGTTGTTCCAACACAGCTATTCATGAGTTCAGAGTTTCATAAATTCTCAAGAATGTTGCTGAGTTGACAACTAAGAACCAGTACCCCACAGCCACGAAATGGAAATGTTCTTAATGAAATGCAATCAGAAAACTATAAAAAAATACATCACACAAGGGAGGGGAAAAAAAAAAAAAAAGAAAAAAATGAGGGAGAGAGAGATTGACTAGGATTCCTGCTTCTTTGTTACTGGTTCCTTCCTCTAAAGGAATGTTGCTCATGCTGCTGCATGATTTTTGCAGAAATACTTCAACTAAAATTCCCAGTCCTTGYTCTGTTTCTGTAGCATTCACATGGCTTCCAAACAAACTGTCTTGATTACTTAGATTGATCTTTTCAACAGAGAGCACATTTTTGACAAGGATTTACTTTACCAACAATTACTTTACAAGGCTCTGATCTGTCAGCATGTGCATTGTGTTGGGGTAGAGTCAAGACCATGCCTCAAGGACGTTTTTAGGCACCAGGCTGAAGGTAATACAACTCCTCCACAATGCCAGTCTCTGTCTGACTGTTTGCTCTGTATAGATTCAGTTTGTGTGACACTCTTAAATATCTAAGCCTTTGTCAAAATGAATAGGAGATCTRTTATCACAGATAAAATGACAACTACTTTCAACCTTTGCAGAACTCAAGGGCAAAGCAGTTTTTCCAGTTAGAAGAACTTTGTCCACCATCAGTAGTTAATGACATTACATGCTTGGATAGAAGTGGAGGACCCTGAAAAACCGTACCATGAAACCTGATTCAGTAAAACAAGWAACCTTCACAGCCCCAAACACACCAATGTTAATAGCAGAGGAACCAATTTTTCTGCTGGGAACAATCCCTCGAGACCCAGGTCCCTTGAAGTTATAGGCAAAATTCTGACTGCTTGTTTAGCATTTGACGTGGTTGTTGGTGTATATGCCCTATATGCAGTGCAGTGAAATGTACATGTAACACTGCAGCAAGTAAAAAACCACTGCTGCACCAGTACAGTAAGAGGAAATGTCCTTGAAGTCCCCTGTACATTTAGCATCACACACATATATATGTATATATATATATATATGTGTGTATATATGTATATATATGTATATATATATATGTATATATATGTATATATATGTATATATATGTATATATATGTATATATATGTCCGAGCAGTACTACTGATTATTTAGGGTGTTCATAGAGGAACAGAAGTCCAGGGAGAAAGCCAGACTTCGAACATATTTCTAAAATAATGCAGGATTTTTCTTCAAGTGTCAATGATGCTGCTGTTTTCCTGGAGCTGTCTGTGGGCCAGATTTTGTCCTGGCTGTGCAAATCCAGTCTTTTGGCTTCAGCTGAATGGGCTAGGAGAGTAGGATTTGGCTGGATTACACCACTTGCTTATGTAGTTGTATCTAAGAAATAACTCTCTAAGCTGACTGGAGGACTGCTGTGCCAAAAAACCTGCGTAATTATTCTAATTATGCCAGCAGAGACAATAAAATGTTGCCTGTTCCTATAAACCATATATTACATCTGTCTTGGATCAAAGAGGGAGGGTTGTATAGACTTCAAAGCAGTAAGGGTACAAGTAGCTCCACTGATAGTAAGGGGGAAAAACCTGTTTGAAATAACAACAATGGAAAACAGATCTGCACTTTCCCTGTAGATCCTTTCCCTTTTGAGCCCCTTGGGCACTAACCACAGAAAATACTCCCAGTGTGAGAGTTTACATACATATCAATGAAGATTGCCCAACACAGATGAAGTATCTGAGTCACATCCTAGATGACACAAAACCTTTTGGGAGAAAGGAACCAAATAACCTCTTGCCTCAAGTGAAACACTGTTTGCTATTGCATTGTGTAGAAGCTTGAGGTTGACAAGACAGACCAATGACCTTCTGCACAACCGCAACGCTGATCAGGGAATAAATGAAATGCAGAGCTGTGAAACTTCCTATGTGATTCTGAAAGCAACTTGAATTTCCTGGAGACTAATTAAGTTTCTTCAGAAAAATGAAAACTTCTGAATTTAACCTAAAATAAACACAAATTGTAATTAAAAAWAAAGAAAATCTGTTTAAAATAGACATTTTAAAACTTTAATAAGTTGTATGTCAATAATCAGAATTAAAGTCAGTGGCCTATATTATGTAAGAGAAGAAAGGCAATATAATCATAAGTACAAATATGCATTAAGATATGTGACACAATGGATATTGAGAATGAAACAAAAAATAAATAACAAGACAGACATAGCCTCAAGGAATACATGCAGGGATAGAAWTGTTCTTTCAGTAAAGTGGAAAAAAGCTGTCCTTGTGTATGTTCTGTTGTTTCCAAGTAAGCGACTTGTTTGATTTGACAGTCATTACCTTTGCCATCAGGATACCTGAGTTCATTAGTATGRCACATAAGATTCTCAGCAGTGCCAGAACACATTTTGGCACACTTAATGGAGAAGAATAYGTACGGCTTCGAGCCTTTCCTACATTGTCTTGCTGGAAACCAGCATTTTTGCTAGGAGGTTTTTCCCGTCTAGCCAGRGCGTGCCTGCTTGCAGGCAGGATAGATGCAGCAAGAGAGACAGTTTGCAAGCAAAATCTCTTGGAGAAATGCTTTCTGTAAGGTGCCCCCACAGTCTGCTGCGTTGCAGATTCCAAAGTGTGCAAAAATGAAAGATATCGCCCTGGAAAGCAGCACTTAGCTCGAAGGCATTTCCCTTCTAGCCAGTGCATGCCTGCTGCAAGTGGGCGAGATGCAGCAAGAGAGAGTATTTACAAGCAAAATCTCTGGGAGAAATCCTGGCTTTCTCTAAGGTGCCCCCACGGTCTGCTGCGTTGCACCTTCCAAAGTGTGCAAACAAGTGGGATCTCGCCCTACTCAGCCCATCACTTAAATGAGCAGAACCCTCTGGTTTCCCTGTAGATCCTGTGAACCGAGCAGGGATCCGTTCCCAGCAGAGACCAAGGCACAAGTGGCTGTTAAATTCCATACCTATGCAACCAAGCGACCAGGGTCCACCAGTAAAAGCTACTGATAAAAACAAAKGGGTTGGAAAAAGGACATCCTTTCCAAAACCAGCTGGACACATTTTTCTTTTTCTTCTCTTTTAGCCTTTTAAGAAGAATAACCTGTACCAAATCCCAGTGACGTTAGAAACTTGACTTTGTGGAGAATGGTGGAGTAGTTTTCTTTGTTCACTGGTGTATAAATACTATGTGCACACCACCTGTATAAATACATAGTAATAATTCCCTCCAAAAAAGGTCTTACAGCATGTATGAACTGGTTGCAGCACATTCAGATAAATTTGTTTCATCCCCTTCTGTTTACTCCTTGCAAAAGTCCTTGCAACAGTACTTTTCAAAGAGTTGTGTAGAGCAAAATGTGGTTAGATTCTTCATTATTTAATGGTATTTGTGACTAAATTGTTTATAAGAAATTATTTGTAATGTATTACATTAATTATATCTTTGATATAAGCTTTTAAAAGCTATAGTTGCCAGGATTGAAGCAATTTGCTATTGGGTGACTTTATTATGGGCATATTATTTCTGAATCCTTAGTTTGGCCACATCAACAGATCAAATTAATCTCAATTATCTTAAAGTGAACTGACAACTAAAAGAAATAAACCTGACTTCGGAAAAAAGGCTCCGTCTTTAACTTCACTATTATAAATGCAAGAAAGATTGTGATCCTCGTGTGTAATTTCATTTCAGCAAATAAAGGCCTGGAGATCTTGTCACATGTGCTAAAAAAATCATGTAGTAATACCAGCATGGCCATRCCAGAATGACTGAACCAAGGTAGGGTAACGTCTCTGTGTCTCTGGTAACTTTTTACCCTTACATGCTCCTCAAACATGCTTCCTTTGCTGGGTAAGTGAGATGTCCTTACTGAGGCATCTGAGATGTTCGCTGATGTTTTTCACTTGGGTGGATGAGCTGTCAAAAACAGCCTCTAAGCCATTTTTGTCATTTCCTAAAGGTCTCAGAGATTAGTCACATAGGACAGATTTTTATTCTCTTGTGAGATAAATAGAGATCCTGCTAGTATCATATCCACTGCAGTTACAGCAATGTAATGCTGACAAGTTTTTCTGTGTGCCTTGCAGTGCAGGCTGGCTTTGATGGCCTTTGGCTTAGAATCACTGTTTTGTGTGAAATTYTGCTCCTTCTGAGGCAGAAGAGCTCATGAGGTTTGCGAAGCTCGCAGGAGTTGAGTGGACTTGAACTGTTCATTGCCCCCTTCTCTTAGCCTGGAGAGTTAAGAAGGGGCAGAGGAGAGTAGATCACATAATCTTCTAATCAGCTGAAATCTTTCTTGTGCCAAATAAGTGACTGATGGTTTAATTGTGTCACAGAAGTACATAGCCCATACTGGTTACTATGAAAAAAATCAACTATATCCCAGCAAAACCAGTACACAGTGACTAACAAACTTTATTTTATTTTCTTTTGTAAAAGCCCGGATAATACTGGAAATCTAAAAATTGTTTAGGTTGAAAATTTACTTAGGATGGAATMTCAGCAGGGATTAAAATACCTGTAAAATCCTGTACAGTATTACTGAGGGATGGATAACATTGCTTTCATAGCTTTCTTGCTAAATGTAAAGGTTAGATCAAGTGTACTGTGACAACTTCTGTATTATGAATGCTGTAAAACTACTCCTTGCCACAAGGTATGGGATTCAGTACTGTTTTGTGTTATCTTCATTYGACCAAATTTAGTGCAATTACAATGCTTATTTCCTGTAAAATCACAGATATCTGAATAAGGGACCTTAATTATCATCAGAATGAGGTCATAAAGCACAAAAGCATTGATAGCAGAGCAAATTATAAAACTACATCCAGTAGAATAAACTTATTCTCCAGAATACATAGAAACCAGCAATTAATGTGAATAAGAATGCAGAAGCAATGGTTGAGTTTCAGGACTGGCTACTAAAACTTAGGTGTTTTCATTTTGTGACCCTAAGTGTGTGACATATCCATAATTACTCTATTTAAGGGCTCTATTTTTGAAACAGAAGGAAGCCAAAGTGGAATTTTATTTGTATGCCTGGTTGTAACAGGAGGAGAGGTGTGAGAGGTAGATGGAATAAGTTTCAGTCTATTTAAGAAAACTCAAATCAATTACTTTAATRGTGCAAACATTTGTTGGTTAGTCATTATCAAATTATAGTTAAAAACAGGAACTATAATGAATGCCAAAAGAMATCTGAGAAGGAAGGAAGATAATTTTTGAAACAGTAAGGAGTAAAGGAAAATTTGACAATCATGACCACTGCATCATTTGCAAAAATTACTTCCTGTGCATTTATAATTGTTTTATTATTACATTAATAATGTTTGAATAGAATTAGTCTCACTTTCTGTTATAAAAGTCTGTCTTAATCTGGCTTGTTGCAAGAGAGTGGCTTTTTTTTGGCAATGGTTAAAACAAAACCAACTGAAGAGGTAAAAAACTTCCTTCTTTGAGTTGGGTTTTACTATCATAAAGAGTGATTTCCAYTCTTGAGTTCTTTGTTATGAGCCCAGCTCCTGAGTTGTGTCACAAACAACCGTAAGTCTTTCCAGAGCTGCTTTCAGAACATGATGTGGTTTAAACAGTCTTGCTTTAAGAGGCAAATGAATTACTTGAAGTGGATTCCTAGCTTGTATCTGAATAGACATATAATTTCAGGTTATAGTTTATRTGTTGCTGATAATTACAAAGCATAAGTGAAAAGTGATTATTAGTGGCTTGTTATTTACACTGCAGAGTTTTAGTATGTTGTGTGAAAAAGGGATAAAAAACAAGCTGGTCATGCAATAATTGAGCTATGTAACAAGAGACCTGGGTGGGGAGCAAAGGTACGAATGACCATTAATTCAATACTGAAATTAGATACTAAACCTTTGAATGCTGTTTGGTTTCTTCAGGTGGAATAACTTCTAAGTGAATGATTTCTCTGCTGCAACTTATTTGTGTTCCAAAGATGATCAGATAAGAGAAAAAAAATAAAGTGATGAAATAATTAAGTGATGTATAAACAAATCTCGTTATGTGGAATGAATGCTGGTAGATTGGCCAATCATGTTCTCCGACTCAATCATTTATTGATTCTATTATTTATCTACAGATTTAAAAATTGGTAATTTGTCTTTGACAAATTGGTAATTTGACAAAGATAACTGGTCTTATTTATCCTAGTTTTTAGGAAGGTTTACTTTGGARCTTTTACCCAGTCTGTGTCAGCAACAACTCAGAGCAAAGATAGGTCCTGTGTAAAGGAAAATTTAGGATGRCTGTAAGGCTGCTCTACTACATCCATTGCAGTGCTCTGATTTTTATTTACTCCATGTCTTGTTTCAAGGAGTCTCTGCAAGATCTTTCATTTTGTTTTTAAAGCCTAAAACATGTTGTCCCCTGTCTTTCTTTTGAATTGAGGGCTCCAATTTGCTTTCTCCCAGCACTGTGGGACTGCATCTGTGATAGAGATCCTTTTTTCTCCAAGSCAGGGTCTGCAGTACTTCCTCAACCACAGGTTTGGTGTGTTTCAGTGATTTTCATGATTTGTGAATTCCTTGCTTCCTGTCTCCCCATTTCAGGACTAAAGCCAGTTGGTTCCCTTGCTTCTATTTTTGGGGCTTTTTTCTTCTTATGCCACTGAATTCTACTGGTTTTGTGCTCTGCTGTCCCTGTCATTACCACCTCTCAGTCTTCCCCTGTGCCACATGTCTCCCCTTCTCCCTCATTGTATTAGTTTTCACTCTTTCAGTGTGTGAAGTGGCTGGTGGTACAGACTTAATACAGATTTCCAGGGAAGAGGGTATCTTCTGGGATTATGAGATACAGACTTGGTATGGAAAAAAAATTACGACCTCAAAGCAAAATGCAGGATATCTGCTATTTCAGTAGGTTAACTGTGGGCAAGGACCTGTTGTGGACCAACAAAGTGCATAATAATTGATTTTGTATCATAGACAATCCCTTATCTCTTCTGCAGAATGAATAGGAGAATAGTAATTTCCTGAAGCTTCCCTAGTAAGGCCAAACAATCTGTTACACACCAAATTTGTTCTGAATTCCTTAGTGGCGCTGCATTGGGAAGTCTGGGATGGGTGGAAAGGAGGGAACAGAGCAGTCTGCCACCTGGGGGCCKCATTGGGAAGCAAAAGAGCCCAAGGTCTGGAAAAAACAGCCCATCAAGTAACAAGTTGTCAACAGGAAGCTGGGAGGGAGGTGCGGATTTCTGCCAGCAGGAAGTATGGTGTTGCTGGTGATTCTCATGGAAAGTTCAGAGCTCGCCTCTGAGGGGGGAAATACAGGGGTGGTTATTGTTCTGTGAAAGACAAACAGGTGTGACAGCARCTTAAGCTGCTGCAGAGCACCAGCAGAAAGCCTTGTTATCCTGTTACTCCCTCTGTTGAGCCATCGAAATTGGGTAGGAGAAAGGTTTAGTTTCTCAAGGTGTAATAAAAAACTTCACCATTTTACTGTTCCCCTTAACAATCTTAGAGCAGTTGTTAGTACGATGTGTAAAACATATTGCTTGGCGGTTTACAAAGTGCAGTCAGCTCTGTGGTGGCTGCTTCAAGTAACCAAAGCTGTATAGTGACCTTTCAAAACTCATGGAGTTACAACAGTGMCGTTTCAGAGATTTATATATGTTGCAATGGGCTCTAAAACATGAAACTGACTGGCTTGAAATACTTGGGGTGGTTTGTATTAGTCAGGTAAAAAGCTCTCTTGGGGGGTAGGTACCACAGCCTACGTTGACTTTTGACTGGGAACTATGTTTTATGGAGCCAGCAAYTGTCATGCGAAGGATTCACTGAAAAGTCAAAACAGACATGCTGTAAAATGCTCAAAATTTATTAATCATAATTGCTTTTTTGTTTCATAAGGAACAAAAATACAACAATATTCAAAAACAAAATAAAAGAAAATATACCATACCCAGACAACATGACTGAGACTAAGAAATGGGATAACATTAATTCTGAAAGAAATGACCCAATATATCGTTTTCCAAAAAAAGTAATAAATAGCAATGGTTCAACTTCTTAAAGCTTCTTAGGAAAGAATTTACAATTAATATTATTATTATTAATATTATTATACTTCTGTTAAAAAAAATCCTTCATATGCCTCTGTTGGCAAATATATATATATATATTTCTTCTGTAAACAGTTAACCACATAACAAAACAAAATATTTATATTTGCATACAGCTACTATGCTGATGATGTTATGTAAACAAAAAGTAGTGTGCAGCAGCTTCTCATAACAAGATTTTTTCCTTTTCCTCACAAAAACAGATAGGGAAATATGTTCATCATAAATTGTTCAAAATAGTGAAATTTATAGTTTTGAAAAGACATGGCTTTCTGCACTCTTAAGTTTTCCTCAACACAGAAGGAAACATAGAAACAGAGGGGTACAGTTTTCCTTAGGTTTTGTCTTTTGATTTTTCTCGGTGAACTGGAATGAAAATGTTATCCAGCATTTCTCAAAAAACAAACAAACAGAAAATGTCAAGATGACTTTATGCTGTACCTCTCAAGGTATAAAAGAAAAGAGGTAAAAACCAATGGGAGATATATCGATAATGAAAGCTGAAATTCTGTAGACAGACATATTGGGGTTATATGCAGAAAATGTCATCTGTTCATCCAAAATTTTAGCTGCTCTTGACACTTTTGGTTTTTTGAAGTTTTTTTGGTTTTTTTTTTCTTTTAGTCTTATGCTGCAGCCCTTGTTTGAGGACTTCTTTCTAGTCCTAGTTTTTAACATTTGCTTGTTCCTGAGAGGTCTTTATCTGCTGTGTCTGCTGCTGTTGGGTGTTGTCTTGGGTAATGCACTCAGCACCCACACAGCTGCATTTCTCCACGTAGGTGTAGGAGTGATCAAAGGAGGTTCCATCACTGCACGTCAGAGTCACCTTTCTTTTGCTAGTCTTGATTTCCTGACAGCACGAGCATTTGTGCACCATTGTGTTTGTCATTTGAGAATACCTGATTGAAAAAGCAATGAAAGAGAGAGATTCAGAATTTATGTGAGAARTGTCACTGCCCCTCCCACCCGTTACAAAACATAACCAGAAGTTGTGTGCTTGCATGTGGGGCTATTGCTTAATATTACCATTCTTAGAGTATTGTGGTGAAATACAGGTGAATTGCTCCTCACTGTAAAAATTGATGACTCTAAGTCTTCATTAAAGCACAGAAAAAGGAAAGGAATTAATCCAGACCACATAGTGAGCCAGCCCAGTGAGAGAATAATGAGAAACAAATAACCTCAGTTTTAAATGTACAAATCAATATTCGTGTCTATTTTGGCACTGAATAGGCTGTTAGACACTGTGAATCTCCAGGTAATCAAGCTAGTACAACATCATGTTAATTAACACATTGGAAACAGTTGATGACTGGGTGAATGTTGGACACATCAGAAAAAACACTTGTGATTTGCTGACATAAACTGGTGTGAAGAGTAGAAGACAAGAGGTCACAGTTATCTTCMATGGCACTTACCGTGAGTAAGCATCACAGCTGCCTTCACAGTATGTTATTTCAACAGGTGCAGGAGATACACAGCCATTGTAGTTGATGAYAGTAGTCATGTTGTGCTTCATACAAACTGAGATCATCACAAAGCAAAGGAAAAGAGGTTAAAATATATGTGCATATGAAAAGATAACTGTGTATGATAGCTTGTAACTGAAAACTAAGGATGGAGCTGAAACAGGAAATTAAGTCACAGYGCATTTTTCTTTTAATTGCTAAGAGCCAAATGAAGACTCTTGCTGTTTGTATTATCAGCACATGAAGCTTTCCCTTTTTCTTATGCAACTCGGTGCAGGATGCAGAAATAAAGAGCAGTACTATGGCAGCTGCTCAATGCACACCCATCTCCCAGAACTGGCTTCAGTTTCCTCTTTAAACAGAATGTATCTATGGAAATTGGAGAATAGTCATAGTCCTGACCCTCTCACAAAAAAAAGCCAGCATTTAACAGTACAGGATGGGAAAGTTCACCAGCTGTTTCCCAAAGGCCTAAAAATGCATACAGGAAATGTTTGGTTCCTTTCTTTTCCACCTGTTTCCTTTCTCACCCCAGTGAGGCAGTGAACCCAAACTTGGTCAGTTTATCTCTTCTGTCTATGCACCCATCATGCAAAATGGGCATATATACCTAATAAGGCACATATAATCAATACTTCTAAGAAAATTATCATTACTTACGTTTTGGTATTCTTCGGCACACTAAACAGCAGCCATCCTCAGATAACCTGACATCATCCTTAAGTGGGAAAACATAAAAAGATAACTCAGGTTTCATATCTGCATRCTAAAACAGACTTTCCCTGTTTCCTAATTTTCTCTGGCACCAGAGAATGTACTTTTTTTTGTATTGACATGGGATCTAATCTCAAGCAAGGCTAAATATTAAAGGCGCCTAACTACTTTAAATCAGAAAGACTTATTTGAAAGTTGAAATGGAGGAAAACCCTCAGTTCAAAGATATAATTTCAGCAAGCAATAAGGCTTGTAGCACATGTAGGTCAAAATATTGTGACCAAAGTCAGTACAGGTGAAGGATTATATCAGACAGGATAACACAGTAAATTAAATAACTGACTTGACAGGGACAGATTTTTGCTTCTAGGTGACTTGACTTTTAGGAATCCAAAAAATTATGCTATATCCTTTGCTCTAATTTCTGATTCTCAGTGAGGGTTGATATATCACTCATTTTAWTTTTGAGTTGCTTTTCTGAGATAAAATTTGACTGGGACTTGGTTCAGAGAAGATAAAAGGAGAGCTACTTTGTGCAGGGTGCTTCTGTTAATTATTTTCTTCAGACACCATGGTCCTTTTATGACTGGTGTTAGGCACTGCAACCTTTCCAAATATGAGAACTGGTAAAAGAGTACTTACTTGATCACACTCATCAGGGTTAAAGGCAGGACAGCTCTTCTCTTTGACAACTTGAATGAACTGGTCAGCATGTTTTTCACATGTGTAAACAGTRCAGTTATCACCAGGTGGGTTCCAGTATTCTCCTTCCTGAAAACAGTCAAAATTAAAGCAAATTAATATCTTTTTATATAAAAATGAAACAAAAAAAMSCCCAATGTCTTATTGTTGCTGTGTACAGTATGATTATTCTGAGCAATTTCCTTGAATTTCAGCTGTTATTTGCCATATCATACTGCCATTAAGTGTTTTTTGTTAACCAAGTGAAGCGGCTCTATTTTTATCTGCATATAGATGTGCTTTTTGTGTGAGTAGGGTAAGTATGTGGACTCATTTAGAAAGAATAATTTGTGTTTCAGCAGTTTTGCATTGGAATTTATGGATGTGTCAAAATGYCTCCATAGATAAAATTATCCTTTGAGCAAAATTACAATTTCTGAACTAGAGGCAAACAAAAGCCCATTACTTTCCCCTATGTATTTTCCTATGTTGATTTCTGAAAGCCATTTTTCAGTATCACATCTAAGACTTCCAGAGGTCTTGGAACTGTCATTTTGTAGTGTAAGGTATTGTTTAAGTTGTGTGGAGACAGTCCAGTCCCCGCCTGAGTAAGCATTTGTCTAATAAGACAAAAGATGGAGGAAATAAATGTGACAAATACGAGGAGAGGAACGAATGAAAAGACGAGTACAGTTTCCCAAAAGAGAACAAAACCAATTACATACATACATTACATACATACATACATTACATACATACAAAACTAATTACATACATGGAGCACGTGTGTAATGTTGTCTCCCACAGTCACTACACAGGCCGTGGCCTTGCACGTGCCACAGCACTGCCCGGGTTCCACCATGTATTGGTAGCCCTGTTTGGAAAGAAATGGAGACAATGGCATTGAGTGGGGTCGCTGACCTTAGCTGTGGCGATTGGGGCTGAGGGGGTGGGAATTTCTGGCTCACCAGCGGGCAGTATGTGTCACAGATCACGGGCTCACAYGCGACCGTGGCATGAGGCTGTGACGGAGAGAGCTCGGAGCAGCTGCATTCCTCACAGGGACCTGATGGAACGGCAGCTCCAGGCTGGGAGAAGTTGGAAAAACACGTTATTACTCAGTAAAAGCAAGTTGGGTGTGTGTGTCGCAGACAATACAAAGATGAGCTATGTATCGGGTAAGTTATCCATTAATATGGTTTTGGTTGTTTTATTTAAGCTGAGTTTCTGGATTGGCAATAATGATTTTGGAATCAAATTCTGCTAATGTATAAAGGAGAGCAGAAAATGCTTTTCCTTTTACAGAGGGTGTTGATGTGTTAACCTCAGTTCAGTAATGAATAATGTTTTATCTCAGGCCTTCCTACAAAGTATGGACCACGATAAGTGTCTCAAAAACACTGCGCTGTGAACTACATGAAGGTGTATTTTTATAATGAGTTGCTCTGTATACTTACTGCATAGTAGGTTTCATTGACTACACAGCCCTGTCCTGTAAAGAAGGAAGAAAGAYGTGTAAGTTTTAAGAGGCAGAGGTGCATGAAAAAGCTTCTCTTTTGTGGCTTCGTAGGCCTGTTTTGTGGGCCCGTGGCGGCGGCCTCAAAACACTCATTCATGACAAGGCCCCATATGGTAATGCAGATAATTTGTATCTCTCTTATAAGGTTTTTGTATTCATAAACTTAGAAAAATATAGCAGTACATAGCCCATGAAGAGGGTGCACAGTACTTACTGCATTCAAAGACAGGACAGCAGTTTCCAGCCTGCACTACTGTGATTATTTCCTGTCCCTCCAAGCACTGGGGTGTGACATCAGGGCAGAGGCTTGTGTTGCAGTCTGTGTCATGTAAGGGAATATAGAAAATAATGAGCTCAGAATTTTTAAATTAAAGTAATTTTGTTTTACATGAACTTCTGAAGTTTTCCCATGGGGTAAATGTGGTGGTGTTTATATAAGATAGTACAAAGACTACTTCAGTCTATGTGCCCAGGTGTTTTCAGCATCGATGGGCTTTACCATCACCTTTGTAAAACAAAACACTGAGAAGAACAGAGTGGTAATTGCAAAGAGAAATTTGTACCAGTGGGAAATCTGATGATTCTCAGTGGTTCTGGCACTGTCTTAACTTAAAAAAAAAAAAAAATAGTCCTGAATATTTTAAAGTTGCTTAAGAGAATTTTCGTAATACTGATCTTTGAAAACGAAAATATTTTGAATAGTTTTTCAGTATTTTTTTCAGAGTTGCAGTATTAAAGGCTTTCAATGTTAAATTATAAAAGATGTTCAGTTACTTTTCTGTGTCTAACTATATAAAATCTTTTAATCTTTCAATGTATCTTCAGGCATTTAGTATGTGCTCTGCAAGAAAGCTCTAAAAAGCAGGATGAGGGAGAAAAGCATTATGACTTCAATGCAAAGTATTAAAGAATGAGAAGTGATTGCTGTAGTTTCCTAAAATTAATATAGTATATTCCCCATGATAAAGAACTAAGACAGTACTCACAGCACTCARTCCTAGTACAGCATGGATCTTCTGGTATCTGTATCTGAACAGGCATGTAACCTGGTTCTTCACAAAATACTTGCTGTTCCAGAGGACATTCATGTTTTTTACATTTCACCTTAAGAGTATTTTTGTCACAAACACATTCCTGGCAATTTTTTGTCCATGTTTCTCCTGGCTAAATAAAAAAGAAAAACACAGACAAAGGAAAAAAAAATTAAATACAAATCAAACCAAAATTATTTTATTTGCTTTAGTAGACATATTCATGGATATAGTGATAAATGATTTTATTTGCTTTTTCATACTTTTAGATTTTGTAAGAGATACTCTAACTGCTTATTACAGGAAAATACTGGAGGCCACTAATGGTTCTGGGTTCACAAAACTATTACTTTGTATTTGCTAGTAGTGTTAGTATGAGGGTAATAGGCGTTCTAAAGTAGAAGTGATTGAGCGTTGCATGCATTTTTGAATAAGTGATCATATGTCATACTCTTTTACATTAGGTTGCTGCTGAGGAACTAAGAATGCAGTCTATGAACATGATAAGCAACAGTTAAACTTTGTTATCCATTTTGCTTAATTTCTAAAAATATTAGTGAGCCAAATTTGTGGAAATAAAATAAGCATATATACCTAATTTCCACAACTACCATCGATCTCTCTCTCTTTTTTAAATTTTGATTTTTCTGTATATGAGCGTATTGAAGGAGTATTTCATCACTTACTGTTAAATTTCTTAGGGGTGCTTTAGCACTCATTTTTAAGGCTAAAAGTGAACAAACATTTGTGACAAAGCTTTGGTTTACTGGAACACTATCCTCTTGTTTCACTTGTCTGTGCTCATTAAGCCACACCTATTGTGATACTCACCCATCTGGACATTCCGTTTGGTTCCCTGCAAACTGGAAAGATAAACAAAAAACAAACAAACAAATGAATGGGTATTTGCACCACTGTAAACTGACATAAAGGAGTACAGATGGGCAATTTAAAATAAAACTRCTATGAAGATAAAGCTAGCAAGAAAATGAATATGTGGACTAGTTTTTTTTAACTGTAGAGTTCTACCACCCTGATGGGTCTCAAGTAAGTCAGGATGATGTGGAAAGAAGGTAATATTGATTATTACTCAGTTTTTAGATGGGGACACTTAAAGAGGYTGATTTGCAGTGATCTGACCATGTAGAAGTTGACAATAGAACTCAGGCCTCCTGACTAACAATCCCGATCTCTATTTATTCCCCAAACTAGCTACAGATGACTTACGACATTCAGAGACACAGATGTTGCTGTCTGCACGCAAAAGTGTCATTCCTTCAGGACAGAAACAGCCTTCAGTTACTCCATAGCCAGGGTGCTCATAGCTGGAATGGGAAAAATGTAGGTCCTTGAGTACACTACTTTTGTGRTGAGGCAAGAGACAGAGCAGCATATGTCAGATACAAGAGAGACAAAAATTTGTCACTTTCTGAAGAGCAATGGGAAGCACATATTCATAGACYTGATTGTTATTTATAAATCTTGAATAAATTAGTGAAATTCGCAACACATTTCATTATGAAATAACTCATATTTCTGAGGGAAGTAAATAGATAGTAATAGAAAAAAAGAAGATATAAGCAGTTGTTTCAGAAAGCTTTTTTTGTTGTTTTTCTATACCTTTGGTCACAGGTAACAGGATTAATGGGCCCACATGGCTTGTATACCAAGCTTGATGGACAGCTGAATGCTGTATGGAAGAAGACACAAAAAGATTTTAAGTTGRCAGTAGATGCATTATTTCAGCAAAAATGACTACAGCTTTGCCTTCATCAGTGGCTTCTGTGAGAAAGGAACCCACTGGATTTTTATARAGAGTAAGCAAATGTTAGATATAAGACATGTTTAATGAATAAAACACTAATTTTTAGTATTTATCACACACATTCTGAGTCCTGCAATACTTACAGCATGTATTGTTGGTCTTTCCTCTCCAGTCAATGCAGACACCTCTAGCAGCACACTCAGTAGCATATATCTCCAAACTGGAGCACTGCATGAATTCATCATCTATGCGACATCCATCAAAAACACAGCCTTGGAAAAATGGTTGTGGTGGTATCACTTTATGACATTCTGCAAAAATCCTGCAGACAGTAAAGAAAGCAAGCCCCTTCTGTGTTAATGAGCAATCATATAAAGTCTGTTCCTGTCAGACAGCACTTTCCAGTTAATAGCATGTGACTCTGCTTTAGAAAGGAAAGTATTATGAGAAACAAACCCTAGGAATGGTAAATAAACTAGGAGATAGACTCAGGAAAGATTAGGAAATCTGAAGTTCCTCTTTTCTCCCGTAAAGAAGTTAATGGTCATAGTATTTCTGTATGTGTACACAGCTTGTTAGCAGTTTGACATCAGAAATTTAGTGTAAAAGGCTACTGCACCAGACTGAGAAAGAAGGGATGAAAAAAAGTAGAGATAGAATATTCACGCATAAAATAGCTYCAAACTTACTAGATACTACAGAAAGCATATGTATATGAGGGTATTTATGAGTAACTCCTCTGAAAAAAGCTTTCATCAGCCTATACAGGTATAGGAAATACTTCAGGAAACAGGTCTTTCTGCTTTTGGAACTTCATGTCTTAGGTAAAATGTAGAAAGAATGAAGGACATTTCTTGGCTATTTGCATCTGCTCTCTTCACCCATTTGGTAACTGGGTTCTCTAGGATTTGAACTGAAGACCCACATCRAATTTGGAATTCAGTCTTTGTCTTAATAGCGTAACTATGAGTTAATGATCATGCTCTGGAAGTATTGATTTTAGTGTTTGCTGCATCCCTGATTTTCTGACTTTACCTCTCCTTGCTCAGTTATCTTTGGCAGGCAAGTCATTAAGGCAGAGGAGTATCTTTTGCAAAGGCCTTTCACTRTATATATTCTGTCATTGAGCTGATATTTTCAGCTATTATCACAYGCTAGGGCTATAGCAGTTACTTTTCTTGTAAGATAATGAGACAGTTTTGTCTAGAAAGAATGAATTTGTTTTCTTACTCGCTCAAGATAAGCTTGCAGAGCTCAGGTGTTTGACAGTGAGGCTTTGGCGGAGGTGTGGTTACAACTGGTATTATTGGTATTCCATGGCATGTCTTGTTGTTGTCAACAATCCAGTGATGAGCCATTTGGGGACAGGAGGAAATTATCTTACCACTCGGTAAGCGGCATTCATCTTCTACATTATTTGTACATGTTCCTGTAAGAGAAAAGCTGATTAAGTCTCATAAACCACATCAGAGATGCACAATTCATTCCTGTGCTGATATGTTTAGATGTGATGTGCTCATGAAATGCATCTGTTATCTTGCTTCATAAAAAGTGCTTTCTCTAGTTATATGAACTTCAAGTTATGGAAAACCAAACAAATGTAAAACTCCAGCCCCAAAGAAACAAACGGGCTGCAGAAATATTCAGCTTTTGACATCCTACAGAAGTTGAAGAGCATTATGGTACTCATTTCCATTTATTTCTGTTTAAAAATTCCTGTCAATTGTGAGACTACATAGCCAGAGTGGGTGTGCATAATAAGGTAGAAGTGGGGAAAGAGGACCTCCTCCAATATGTGTATCCTTCTTACCACACTGTCCTTCGGTGTTGTTGCCAAATTTGCTGTATGGGAGTTTCACAGAGAAAATCAGACCACTAAAGGTGATGATAGCACCAAGTTCTTCTATTTCAACAATCATATTGATGCCAAGAGTGGAGAAAGAAATTCCATCTTTTTTGAAGCCTGGTTTGACAATCTTGTTGTTGAAGTACATCTGAATGCAGGGTTAAAAAAAAAAMCAAACAAAAAATACCACTCAGAATAAGAACTGCTTCTGCCTGATKGTTTTAAATAATATATTTTYTAATCTTTATCATTCTGCATAACTCCATATTGTTGTGCATCACATCCAATGCCCATTGGCATCTCAATGACAGCATATATTTGCATTAATATCTCGGCTTGTATTGTTACATTGCAAAAATGTGATAATAATCTAAGTGGCCACTGCCTACTGTGTTTGTGCTGATTATATACTAATACACAGTATTCTATGCATATAAATCAAAGTATTTTCTTTGTATCTCTCATGATTATGTGTATTGGAAACACTTTTTATATGAAAATGAGTGTTAGCTTTTTTTTAGCTACARAAACATCCCTGCAATTATTATGTAATAACTTTGCTAAATAATTGCATCATCCCTATATTACATAGTAATTGGCATTGGAAGAGTTATCTGAATTCAAAATGTAGTCAGAAGTCCTTAGTGCCAGTTTTATGTAGTGATCATGTTTATTTGTTATTGTTTTCAATTTGTAGCTAGTATCTTAAATGAGCTAATGAAGGTAAACATTTTCCTAATAGTTTGTTGTCAGAAGGTGTTCTGCAACTCTCACTAAATTGGGCTAAACCATGAGTTAAAATTGTCGGTTACTGTTTTCTTTCACTGGGAGTTATTGGAAACAACATGCCTTTCTGACTGAGAATTTGGCATAACATTGCAAGGTGAAAGTGCCTAACCTTTTTCAAACCTTTCTCCCTTTCTGTAGAGTCTCTAATAAATTAATAGATTTTTCAGTGTAAGAGGGGACTGAGTTTTCATTTTCATTGGTTTGCCAGCACTACTTTGTGTGATGAAGGTGAGGTGAYAGTCTAAGTCACCCCTTTTCTTCAGCTATCTCTTCCTTCTCAGTAGGAAATTGAAGGGGTAATCATGTCAGGGCTGTTTGGTGCCTGAAGTTCCCTATGCAGAGCAAGCAGTCCCTAGTCATCCAGCAGATAAGGGATATATATCCATCGTCCCCCTGGGAGGAGAATCCTGCTTGCAACTTACATTTATGTTTCTTCAAAATGTGTTTGTTTACATAAGTGAATGGCACAATGTACCAGTTTTCATGAAATACGTATTTTGTTGTTAGTATCCAGTGCAGTCTTTTGCCATAATGATACCCTCTGCCCTGATCACCCCCATGATGTGATATTCTAACAGACTATCTCAGAACAGCATCAGTAAAGCTTACAGACCCTATTTCTTTTCTGCAAAAATAGAAAAAAAAGTATTTTACCACATTGGTCATCACGCCATTCATGGGTTCACGAGTCAGCACTATTTCTGCAGATTTGTAGAAAATTAGAATGGATTTAGGGCAGGAGAGTCCATCTTTTGCATCACAGTAATAATTGTCAATGTAAACACGGAAGTTGTCATATTTAGGGACAATCTGTTTCACCAGGACATAAGTGCAGTTTTCAAGGAAGGTGTAATAGGTTCCATCAAAAGTAATGTAATGAGGATCACCCCATCCACTACACACACCTGGAAGAGAAAATATTTGGAAGATTAGGATGAAATTTTATGTAGAAGAAAATTTAAAAACGGAAGATACTGCAATTCATAGAGCAACCCTAGGAAATGAAAATACCCATATAATCTGTGTAAAGCTTGGCTTTTTCTTAAAAAAATGTTACTCCTTAATCTACTGGTGCTTACATTGACACTCATATCGGTAACAGCAGCCATTTTCATCGGGTACCAGAATTGGTGGATATTTGTTTGCACAGGTAATTTCCTTTACAGGTGGGCAGTATGTTGGTACTACGGCTATATCGTTGTCTCCATTACAGATGACTTCKGTACAGTTGGATAATTTGAATCTTTCTCCAGGCTGCAAAATGAAGAAAACATTGTCACTAAACTCTGCAAACAGGTAAAACTTTTACTTCTTCTTTCAGATTTATGGTATAATGTTTCCTGTAATGGTGGTGTTGGAAAGGAAATCTGTATGTACTACCACTCTTCAATTTGTGGTGTTAATGTTTTTTATTGGTGACTAGAGGTATTCAAAATTCTGACCATGTTATGTGGGATAGACAATACTTAACTTTCTAAATCGGAAACAAAGACTAAAATGAAAATCTTCACTGATAGTAAAAAACTGTCAATATTCTACAGAATTAATCTTTTTAATGCTAAAAGGAAGTAGGAACCTTATGTGCACTTGTTTCTTGTGTATGAGAAATTCTTCTGGGGCTTTGGAGGATAAGAATTAGGTTACAGGAACTGATTTCCCTGATACTATGTATAGCGTATTTCACTGTCAGCAGAGAACATCACAATAAAAATAGGTTAAAGAACTATAGATAAAAGGAGAGGAGAAGAGAAATAGATATAAACATTCACTATATCTTAAATATTTCCATTAAAAAAATAAGATCCACAAGAAAACTCCTTCTCATATATCAGTGAGAAGACATCTTACATATGCAATACATCAAAAAGAGTTTTAAAATAAATAAAGTAACAAGAAAAGAATAACTGTAACTTCCTTTATCAGTATAGAAAGCTAAAATTCAAAGAAAGGAAAAATCAAAAATCGTATACTAAATATTGCCCATTGTTAGCAAAAAAATAGGACAATCAGCATATGTAAGGTTTAAAGCTTACACACTGTTCCAGTCTGGAACCACACAAAAAAAATTATATTATTTCAACAGTAAATAATAAAACAGAAATTACGTACTTGTAACGGGGGGTAAGTACTGGAAACACAACCATGAAAAATAGCATTTGTAGAAGTGGAAGGCAGAGGAACTGATGTTGTTACAGTAGACCACACAGAGGAAGTAGTACTTGGTGGAAGAGTGACTATGCAATCCCCAGTGTGTCGTTCAATACTGCATGTTGGACTACAGACGGCATAAAATCTACATCCTTCACTATCCATTCTGTCATAAATCAAATCACCTGAAGTAAAAAACAATGGAGAATTTTTTTTTAATGGAAAAGTAAAAAGGCAAAAAAAGAAATTCTAAAAAAAAAAAGGGATGAATAATAAAAAAAGGGTAAAAATGAGACATAAATAAAAAGGATACAAAAACAGGTAAACTAACCGGGTGAAAAAATAGCATCACCAATCTTGCAGAAACATGGTGTAGTTCTAACCAAAGGCCGAGTTGTGGAAAAAA
>NW_026624472.1:0-2619 GCF_030028575.1 Malurus melanocephalus
CGTGTCCAGAGACAGGCCTGAGTGTCCGGGAGAGTGGCTCCAGAGGGAATCAGGGAATTCAGGGTTAGGAGAGACCTCAGAGCTCATCCAGGGTCCCATCCCACCAGGAGGGAATTGGGAAATTCTGGGGTGAGAGGGACCTCAGAGCCYATCCAGGGTCCCATCCCATGATCCCAGGCTGCTCCAGCCTGGCCTTGGAYACTTCCAGGGATGGSGCAGCTCCTCTGGGAATTCCCTCACTSYTCTCACAGGGAGGAATTCCTCCCCCACATCCCATCTAAGTCTCACTCAGACTTTTTGCTCCCCAAAAAGCCACTGATTCCTTTAGAGCACAAAGCTGAGAGCGACACTGGCTGCTTTCCCATAAAAAGGGCGGAAATCCTCGTAGGTGACCTCTGCCTGGTTGGGATGCTCTGGTTGGGAATGAGCTGTCTGTCCTTGCCCTGTCCCAAGGCAGTGATGGCTCCTTTCCTTTTCCACATTTCCCCTTTTCCCCATTCCCCCCAGCTACCATGGGCTCAGAGCAGAATTCCAGGAAGAAGAATCCCCGGAAGGTTTTCCGGCTGGACTTTGAGGAGGACATTGACTTTGAGTCCCATTTCCGTAAGACCAAGGTGCTGCTGTGCCCCTGCCCCGTCCTGCTCCCCCTTTTCCTGCAATTCCCTACATTTTCTGGGATCCCCCAGATTTTCTGAGCTCCCCCGGATTTTCCGAGCTCCCCCGGGATTTTCCCCAACCCCCCCAGATTTTCTGGGGTTCCCCAGATTTTCCCAGCCTCTCCCTGGATTACACCCATGATTTTTGTCAGAAAATGATATTTTTCCATGGCTGGATCTTTTTTCCATGTCCATTTTCCATTCCTTTCCTCAGGCATCCATAACTCTGGCCAAATCCACCCTGGAGAACCAGAAGGCCAGGAGCACCACACTCCCTGCAGACTTCAACTATGACCCCCAGAACATCCTGCAGCTCTTCCTCAAGGTCAAGGTTAAGGTGAGGAATTATTCCTTGCCCTAAAATCCTGCTGGGAATAAAATTCCAGCCACAAAATCTCCTTTTTTCCAAGGTGAGGAATTGTTCCTTGCCCTAAAGCCTGCTGGGAATACAAATTCCAGGCACAAAATCTCATTTTCTTCAAAATGAGGAATTATCCCTTGCCCTAAAAACCTGCTGGGAATCATTCCTGGCACAAAACCTCCTTTTCTCCAAAGTGACAAATTATTTCCTGCCCTAAAAACCTGCTGGGAATAAGAGAATCATTCCAGGCACAAAATCCCTTTTCTCCAGGGTGGGTGAAGAATTATTCCTTGCCCTGAAAGCTTGTTGGGGATACACCCAGGGAATCATTCCAGGCACAAAACCTCCTTTTCTCCATGCTCTGGGAGTGTTTTGGGACGTCCCTCAGGGCTGGCGATTTTGTGGTGTCACCTCGAAGGGGAAAAGGGGACAAAGGCACAGGCCCAGCATTTGCTGCAGGAATTTTGAGGATTTTCCTGTCCCTGCAGCTCAGCCAGAGTTTGGAGTCGCTTGGGACCGGTACCTTGGATAACGAGGCTGGGATTGAGGACTACGACTACAACAACCCCAACGACACCTCCAACTTCTGCCCCGCCCTGCAGGTAAAGCCCAGCAGTGTTTTCATCCTCTTTTGATCCTTTTATCCTCTCCTTTTGATCCTTTTATCCTCTCCTTTTGATCCTTTTATCCTCTCCTTTTGATACTTTTATCCTCTTCTTTTGATCCTTTTATCCTCTCCTTTTGATCCCTTTTATCCTCTTCCCTGTGTTTGAGACATGGTGGGAAAAATGCAGGAAAAATCCCTGTCCAGAGGGAATTCCTGAGGAAAGGGAATTGGAGCTGCAGATCATCCCAAAGCTGCAGGGTCTAACACCAGGGATGATCCAAGCCTGGCTTGGGACACTTGCAGGGATCCAGGGGCAGAGAGGGAAGAATTCCTGCCCAATATCCAGCCCAAAATATCCTTCCAAACCAGCTCCTGGAATCCTGGAATGCCTCGGGCTGGGAGGGACCTTAAATCCCATCAGATCCCCCCCTTTCCATGGGCAGGGACATCTCCTGCTATCCCAGGCTGCTGCCAGGACAATTCCAGGGATCCAGGGGCAGAGAGGGAAGAATTCCTTCATGACATCCAGCCCAAACCA
Source organism: Malurus melanocephalus (assembly GCF_030028575.1). Classification (NCBI taxonomy): domain Eukaryota; kingdom Metazoa; phylum Chordata; class Aves; order Passeriformes; family Maluridae; genus Malurus; species Malurus melanocephalus. The sequence continues at coordinate 2,163 of NW_026624472.1, forward strand.
GCACCTGGAATCCTGAAATCCTAAAATGCCTTGGGTAGGAAGGGACTTTAAACCTCATCTGATCCCATCTTTTCCATGGGCAGGGACACTTCCCTCTATCCCAGGCTGCTCCAGGACACTCCCAGGGATTCAGGGGTGGAGAGGGAAGAACTCCTGCCCAATACCCAGTCCAAACCAGCTCCTGGAACCCTGGGATGCCTCAAGTTGGCAATCCCAGACTGGTTTGGGTTGGGAGGAGCCTTAAATCCCATCAGATCCCACCTTTTCCATGGCAGGGACACCTCCCTCTATCCCAGGACACTCCCAGGGATGGAGCAGCTTTGGGATGTTCTGCTCCGTCCTCCTCCCTTAGGATCAGCCCTGATCCCAAGGAAAAGCCCTCATTCCATGGGAAGCTGGGAAGGAATCCCCACCCTCTGGAGCAGCTCCTGCCACCTCTGGCTCCTCTCAGGTGACT
>NW_026624472.1:5105-7904 GCF_030028575.1 Malurus melanocephalus
TTTCCCCTTCCCTTGCTTTTTCCCCTTCCCTTGCTTTTTCCCCTTCCCTTGCTTTTTCCCCTTCCCTTGCTTTTTCCCCTTCCCTTGCTTTTTCCGCTTTCCGTTTTCCCCTCTCCCCTTCCCATTTTCCTGGGGAATTTCCCATTTCCCTGGGATGATCTGAACTTTGTCTCTGGGATTCCCCGAGGTTTTCCCATCCTGATCCCAACCCTGCTTTCTCCAGGCTGCCTCCCACCATGGCCACCAACCTGTCAGTGCCCTTGGCCTTYGTGTGCCTCCTGCATTTGGCCAACGAGAAGGTGAGAGACAGAAAATCCTGGGAATTCTGGGCTGGGAATGGGCTCAGAACCTGCAGAATCCCCGCTTTGTGCTCCCCTGGCCTGGGGTGGCACCGCTTTGTTCCTCAGAGCTGTCCCCAAACACCGTGGGTGTTCCAGAATCTGAGTAATGGAATAATCCCACAATCCTGAGGGATTATCCACATCCAGAATAATGGAACAATCCCAGAATCCTGAGGGATTATCCACATCCAGAATAATGGAATAATCCCAGAATCCTGAGGGATTGTCCATATCCAGAATCCTGAGGGATTGTCCAGATCCAGAATCCTGATAATGGAATAGAATCCTGAGGGATTATCCATACCCAGAATAATGGAACAGAATCCCAGAATCCTGAGGGATTATCCACACCCAGAATCCGTGAGGGATTATCCATATCCAGAATCTGCATAATGGAACAGAATTCCAGAATCCTGAGGGATTATCTACACCCAGAATCTGGGTAATGGAACAATCCCAGAATCCTGAGGGATTATCCATATCCCACAATCCTGAGGGATTATCCATATCCAGAATAATGGAACAGAATCCCAGAATCCTGAGGGATTATCCATATCTAGAATCCGTGAGGGATTATCCATACCCAGAATAATGGAACAGAATCCCTGAGGGATTATCCATGTCCAGACTCTGGATAATGGCACAGAATCCCTGAGGCTGGAAAAGCCCTCCAATGTTACAGAGTCCAATCTTTGGCTGTGCCCCATCCCCACCTTCTCCCCAGAGCACTCAGTGCCACCTCCAGGAGTTCCTCAGACACCTCCAGGGATGGGGACCCCAAATCTCCCTGGGCAGCTCCAGCCTGACCCCCTGAATTTCCATGGGGGAATTGCTGCTCCTGCCCCTGTTCCCTGGGAGAAGAGGAACATCTCTCATCCTCCAGCAGATGTTCTGAATTCCTGCAGCCCCCAGGAGGAGCAGCCTGCCTGTGCCAAACTCAGCTTTCCCTTTACCTTGCCAGAATCTGAAGCTGGAGAGCACCAAGGACCTGTCAGATATCCTGGTGGAGCAGGGACACTGAGGCAGGGGTGGAGCAGCCTTGCAGTGACCCCAGAGCTGGCCCTGCACAGGGCAGGACCCGCTGTGCCTCCAGCAGCAGAAACCCCNACCCCAAATCTCCCTGGGCAGCTCCAGCCTGACCCCCTGAATTTCCATGGGGGAATTGCTGCTCCTGCCCCTGTTCCCTGGGAGAAGAGGAACATCTCTCATCCTCCAGCAGATGTTCTGAATTCCTGCAGCCCCCAGGAGGAGCAGCCTGCCTGTGCCAAACTCAGCTTTCCCTTTACCTTGCCAGAATCTGAAGCTGGAGAGCACCAAGGACCTGTCAGATATCCTGGTGGAGCAGGGACACTGAGGCAGGGGTGGAGCAGCCTTGCAGTGACCCCAGAGCTGGCCCTGCACAGGGCAGGACCCGCTGTGCCTCCAGCAGCAGAAACCCCACTGCTCTCTGCACCTCAGTGAGAGCTGGGGATTCCTGCAGTGGGATTCCTGCAGGGAGATTCCTGCAGTGGGATTCCTGCAGTGGGATTCCTGCAGTGGGATTCCTGGGCACAGGGACCAGCTCAGCTCAGTCCTGGATCCAGCTGGGATCCAGCAGCTCTTCCTGGTGCAGTTCTGCACTTCACTGTGAACCACCTGTGCCTGCAAAAGGCTCCTCTGTGTCCTGAAAGGTTCCTCTGTGTGTCCCAAAACTCCCGTGTGTGTCCCAGAATTTCCTCTGTCTGTCTCCTGAAAGGTTCCTCTGTGTCCCAAAATTTCCTGTGTGTCTTGTAAGTTTTCTCTCTCTGTCCCAAAATTTCCTCTGTATCCTAAGAGGATCCTCTGTGTCCCAGAATTTCCTCTGTATCTCAAGTTTCCTCTGTCAAAACTTCCCAAAATTCCTTTGTATCCTAAAAGTTTCCTTTATCCCAAAATTCCTCTGTCCCAAAAGGTTCCTGTGTCTATCCCAGAACTTCCTCTGTCTCCTAAAGAGGTTCCTCTGTGTCTCAAAATTTCCTGTGTGTCTTGTAAGTTTTCTCTCTCTGTCCCAAAATTTCCTCTGTCTGTATCTCAAAAGATTCCCCCGTGTGTCCCAAAATTTCCTGTGTCCTAAAAGGTTCCTCTGTCCCAAAATTTCCTCTGTTTGTATCTCAAAAGTTTCCTCTGTCAAAACTTCCTCTATGTGTCCCAAAATTCCTTTGTATCCTAAAAGTTTCCTCTCTCTGTCCCAAAATTTCCTCTGTGTCCCGAAAGGTTCCTGTGTGTATCCCAAAACTTCCTTTGTGTCCCAAAAGGTTCCTCTGTGTGTCCCCTAAGGTTCCTCCACATGTCCCTCCTTGTCTGCAATTCCCAGTTCTCAGACTGTTACTGGTGCCCCCAGTTCCTCCCCTTCCCTGAAATTATCTCCCTTTTATACAGTTTAAAGATAATAAATTGCTACCGGATTTGTAAACAGAGTCCCCGAAGGTTAAAATAACCC
>NW_026624472.1:8107-14188 GCF_030028575.1 Malurus melanocephalus
GTTGGGTCTCCAGCTCGGAATTGGATCTGGAGCTGCAGGGCGGGATTGGGGTGGGATTGGATTCRGAGCTTCGGGTTGGGATTAGGGCAGAATTGGATCCGGAGTTGGAGGTTGGGATTAGGGCAGGCTTGGGTCCGGGTCTCCAGCTCGGGATTGGATCTGGGGCTGCAGKTTGGGTTTGGGGTGGGATTAAGGCRGGATTAGATCCAGGACAGGAGCACCAGTGCTCCCAGTACAGTTCAGGCCGCCACTGGAGCCCTGGAGCTGAGCTTCCGTGGAGCCGCGGGTGGGGTCAGGGCCCCTGGGCACGGCAATTAGCGCTAATTAGGCTGATGAGCGCCCTGAGAGCCGGGTCAGGGAGGGTGCAGAATCTCGGGGCGGGTGGAGCCCGGCCCGGACCCCGGGGCTGGGCTGGGGATTCCTGAATGGATCACGAATGGGATGTTCCGAACGGCGGCATTTCCTTCCCAACGAGCCCGTGCCGGTGCCCGCAGCCTCGGGATTCTTGCGGGAATCACCCCGGGGGCTCTTCGGGATTCCTGCGGGACTCACCCCGGGGGCTCGGGGGGGTTTGGAGTGGCGACACCTCCGCCACCCCAATGTCTGCAGGAGCGCTGGGAGCGCGTCCGGAGCTCCACCCCGGGATCCGATCCGTGTCCTGCCCGGACGGGGCTCAGCATTCCCAAACCTCAGCATTCCCGGGGTTCAGCATTCCCGAACCTCAGCATTCCCCTAGTTCAGGATCCCCCCGGGATTCAGCATTCCCGGGGCTCAACATTTCTGAACCTCAGCATCCTCCGGAGTTCAGGATCTCCCCCAGGCTCAGCATTCCCGGGATTCAATATTCCCCGAGTTCAGCATTCCCGGGGCTCAGCATTCCCGGGGTTCCGCATTCCCGGGGCCCCTCCCGTTGCCTCCGACACCCACCAGTGCCCCGCGGGGCAGTGCCCGGCCGCCGCCCGCCTTTCACTCCCGCTACTCCCAGAGATGGGATCGGAGGGAAGGGGGAAGAGGCGGCTGATCCCGGTGCCGCCGCGGGCCCCTCCCGGCGCTGCGCCGGCAGCGAATTCCCGAATTCCTCCTCCAGCACCTGCGGGGGAGGAGCAGTGCTGCCCCGTCCCGTGTGTCCCACATCCCAACCCTTCCTCACACCYCGGGATGGGGTTCGGGGAGCCGGGACGGGATTCCCGGGAGCACGGCCCTCCCTGCGCCGCTGCTTCCACCGGCCGAGCTCCATCGAGKGCTCCCGGCTCCAGCTCCTCCACCTTCTCCCGCTGGCACGGGAGACGTGGAGAAGGGAAGGAAAAGGTTGAAGGGWTGGGAACGGGAGGGTGGGAAGCGCTCGGGATGGGCGGCGGTGCCCGGTACCTGCATCAGCTCCGGCTCCGCCAGGTTCCCCGTCCGCTGCCGGAGCTGCAGGATGGCCCCTGCCCTAAAAACCATTCACCTCCCCTGCCCTAAAAACCAGCCCTTTGTCACTACCCCTGCCCCTAAAAAACAGCCCTAATCACCTCCTCTGCCCTAAAAAACACCCCTCCCCTGCCCTAAAAACCATTCATCCCCCTTGCCCCAAAATCCAGCCCTACATCACCCCCCCCTCTTCCCTCCAGCAAAGGCCCCAAAATCCCGCTGGAAATCTGCTCGTGCCCRAGGGCTGKGGGCGAGGATGTGCTGAGCCAGCGYCAGGCTGGACCCCGCCATCCCCCACCAGAAATTTGGGGCTGTTTCGGGGCTTTTGTGCTCCGTGCACGGCGGATGCGGGGCGGGGAGAGGCGGCCCCGCAGAGAGCCCCGCTCGCCCAGCGCCGGCCACTGGTGGCCCTCGGGGAGGGTCCGTCCCTGCCTTGGTGACCCTGCCCAAGGTCCCAGCGGAGCCGGTCCTGCCGGGGGCCCCGTCCCTGCTGAGGGTCCGGAACCGCCGCGGCGGCTTCTTATCGGAGCGGCCGAAAAGCAGCCGGAGAGAAGCGATGGGGCCGCCTCCGTGCGGGGCAGCGGGGCAGGGGCTCCTCCGAGGGGGATCTCCGGATCTCCCCGAGCCCTCCGAGCCCCCGGAGCCGCCCCGCGGGCAGGGCAAGAAAGGGCCGAGCGCTGCCCGGGCCGTGCGGGATGTGCCGGGCTGGGGGGACCGAACCGGAGCCGCGCACATCACAGCCCGGCCCGGGGGGCTCCGGGGGATTTAACGGCACAGGAGCCTGTCCAGGGGCGCGTCCCCGCGGGTTTGTGCGTCCCAGGCGCGCGTCCCCGCGGGTTTGTGCTTCCCAGGGGCGCATCTTCACGGATTTGAGCATCCCAAGTGCGCATCTTCACCATTTGTGAGTTCCAGGCGCGCGTCCCCGCGGGTCTGTGCGTCCCTGCCCGGGATCGGGATCGCGGATCAGCCTCAGTCGGTCCTGCGGRTGCGGGGATGCCCCGGCTGAGCTCATTAAGCCTCATTAGTGCCCCGCTAATGAGCTSTCCATGGAAAGACCCCCACGGCCGAGCCGGGGGAAGCTGCGCCACCGCCCTGGCAGGGGCTCGAGGTGACAGCAGCCCCCAGCCCCGGCTCCGTGAGGGCACCCAGAGCCCCCCARCACCCCCCGACCCTGAACGCCCCTGCCCGCTGGGGGTGCAGCCCGGCCCGGGGGCTCTCCGAGGGCGCCGTTTCGCGGTGATTCCATSGGTTCATCACGGAGTAATTAAATCCAAAAAGGTGTTTTACGGCTTTTCCGAGTTCCGAGCTGGAGCTGCTGTTTCCCTCCAGCCCCGACCGCCTCAGCCCCCGCCGGGGGAGCAAATCCCACCCTCCGAGCCCTCCCGGACCCCCGGACAGAACGGCCCCATCCCCGTACCCAAAGGGACGCGGCTGCTGCCAGTGCCAATCCCAGCAGCCGGGTTTGCCGTTTCCAGCTCTTTTCCTCTCCTGCTTCTCCTTTTCCATTTCGTTTTCCTTCGTCTCTTCCTTCTCCTTTTCCTTCTTCTCCTTTTTAATTTCGGTTTTCTCCATTTCCTTTTTCTTCATTACCTTTTCCTCCTCTTCCTTTTCCTCCTTCTCCTTTCCCATCTTTTTCCTCCATCTCTTCCTTCTCCTTCCCCGTCCCCTTTTAAAATTCTCTTTCCTTTCCTCTTTTTCCCTTTCTTCCTTCTCCTTTCCCATCTTCTCCTTTCCTGTGTCCTCTTCCCCCTTCTCCATTTCCTTTTCTTCCATCTCCTTCTTCTTTTCCATTCCTCTTCCTTCATTTCCTTCTCTTTTTCCTCTTCTTTCATCTTCTTTCTCTCCTTCTTTTCTATTTTCTCATTTCCCTTTTCTTCCTTCTCCTTCTCTGTTTCCTCCCATTCTCCCTCTTCCTTTTCCTTCTTTTATTTTTTTTTCAGCTCTGAGCTTCCCCCCATGGCTGAGCCCCGAGACTTTTCAGTGCCCCTCTCACCCCCCACATTTCCAACCCAAACAATTCCCCTTTTCCCCCGGGATTAAACCCTAAAATCCCCCTGGAGAAGAAGCTTTCCCTGGAGTTTCCCTCAGAGCGGAGCCCAGCAGGGCTGAATTCCACCCAGGGATGCTCAGCTCCCCCCGGGACCCTAAAATCTCATTTATTCCTAAAATCTCATTTATTCCTGAAATCACATCCATCCCGAGCCGATGGACCGTCCCGGAAGGCTGCACCGGGTGGAAGGGGAAACTGAGGCAGGGCCTTTCCGCAGCTCGGCCATCGCAGCCCCAATAAAAACCGGGGCCGGCAATGAAAACCCGAGCGGGGCTTTTTGCTGTTTATTTCRCCCGTTTTCGTTAAATCCCGGTATCGGGGCGGAGAGGGCGGGACCTTTCCTGGAAAGAGGGGGTTCAGTGTCGGCCGCGGCTCCTTCACCAAATCCCGCCCCCCGACTTCSCTCCGCTTTTGCTTTCTCGGGTTTTTGGCCCAAAATGAGTCACCGCGGGATTTTTTTTTTTTTTTCCTCTCATTTTTCGGGACTCTTTCACGAGTCGAAACGGGGAGGGGGGCGATTCTCGGGAGGCCGTTCTGGGGCTGAGCCCCAACTGTCCCCGGCGTGTGAGCGGCCCCGGTCCCACAGGACCGAGATTCCCGATCTGGGGACAAGGGACAGCACCCCCGGAACTGCTGGGGACCCCGCGGGAAGGGGACCCCACGAGCATCCCGCTCCTTCCAGCCGTGTCCCCAAGCTCGGGCTGGCTCCGGCCGCGCCGCCCGCCCCTGGAAAGGAGGGGTTCTGGGGCTGGAAAGTCCGGCACAGTCATTCAGGGGGGAGAACCCCCAAAAGCACGTCCGTTCCGGTCAGGAAAGAGTCAACGGCGCGGGCTGAGCCTCGCACACGCCACTTCCCTGAGTGGGGATGACTCATCCCGCGCTCGGTCCCGCTCCGCGACACCAGCGCGCCGCTCCGGCCGCCCCTGAGCCCGGCCCGAGCCTCCGCCGGTGAGTACCGGGGGTCCCGCGGGGTTTGGGGGGGTCCCCCGGGGTCTGGGGGGKYCCCSCTGCCCGCCCCGAGCCGCGCGTYCCCCGCGCCCCGTCCCGAGCGGGGACCGGCCGGGAAACCCAAACCCCGAATTCACCGAGAACCGGGGAGCGCCCGCAGCCCGCGGGGGTCCCTCAGCCGCGGCCRCCCCCSTGTGCCCCCAGCCCCTTTCGCAGCCCCTCGCGGCCATGTCGGGGTGATTTTCCCCGAGCCAGCGGAGCGGGATAGGGAAGGGATGACTTCAGCCCATTACTCAGCCGCCGTCATGGCTTGGCAGCGCTCCCGCGCTATTCCGGGCCGTGACGCTCCAGCCCCTGGAATTTGGGCCTAAACAGGCGGAATTTGGCTGACCGGGGTGACCCGGGGGTCGGGAAGGAGCCCCGGAACACGCGGCGGGGTCCGCGGGGTTGAGGAGAGGGGCGGGATTTGAGTGAGTTCGAGCCCGCGCAGGGAAAGCTCCGCTGCCGAAGCGCCGGTAATTATTGTTATTATCTCATTAATGTAATTAGAGCCCGAGTGCCGCCCCCAAACCCCGGCACCGGGCGCGCCCCTGGGTACGGGGCTGCTGCCCCAAATCGGGGGGTTTTAAGCCCCAAATCGGCCGCGTTTGGCCYCAAAAGCCCCGCGCTCCCCCCAACCCCCAGCGGTTTCCTGCGCTCGGGGAGCGCTGCCAGAAAGGGAGGAAATCGCGTCAGCGGTGCCGGGAACCGAACCGGGGCAGCGGGACACGGGGGGCGGGACACGGGGGTGGCACCTGGACCTGCACACACAGGGGTGTGACACACGTGTGTGTGTGTGCGTGTGTGTGACAAACGTGTATGTGTGTGTAACCTGTACCTGCACTCACCTGAGCGTGTGTGACACACCTGTGTGTGTGTAACCTGTACCTGCACTCACCTGTGTTTATGTATGTTTGTGTGACCTGTACCTGTGCACACCCGTGCGTGTGTGTGACACACCTGTGTGTGTTTGTGTGTATGTGTGTGTGACCTGTATCTGCACTCACCTGTGCGTGTGTGTGTGTGTGTGACAGACCTGTACGTGTGTGTGTTTTTGACCTGTACGTGCGCATACCTGTATGTGTGACCTCTACCTGCACTCACCTCTGTGGGTGTGTGTGTGTGTGTGTGTGTGTGTGACCTGCTGGACACTTGTACCTGCACACACACACACAGGTGTGTCACACACACACACAGGTGTGCGCAGGTACAGTTACACATACAGAGAGGTGTGCAGGTACAGGTCACACACACACACACACACACAGGTGTGTGCAGGTTCAGGTCACACACACCACACACACACAGACACAGGTGTGTCACACACACGTGTGTCACACACACACACACACACACACACACACACACACACAAACACAGGTGTGTCACACCCGCTCTCACCTGTGCTCAGGTGCTCTCACCCGCGGCGGCGCGCACGCGGAGAATTCGGAACTCCAACTCCCAGCATGCCCCTCGCGGGGGGCGGGGACGGGCGGAGCGGGTGTCCAATAGGAAGAGGGGGCGTGTTCGCGCCGGCCAATGGGCGGCGAGGGGGCGTGTCTGTCCCCGCCCCCGGGCGCGCCCCGCGGTCACGTGTCGCGGGCGTGGCGGGGGCGCGCGGGCTCGGGCGGGGC
>NW_026624472.1:18198-23668 GCF_030028575.1 Malurus melanocephalus
GAGGAGCGGGAGAAGGAGGAGGAGGAAGCTTTCCTCGTCAGCCTCTACAAGTTCATGAAGGAGCGGCGCACGCCCATCGAGAGGATCCCGCACCTCGGCTTCAAGCAGAGTATGTCCCCAACCCCGCCGGGGACAGGGGACAGCGGGAGGTGGCCCTGGAGAGATCCCGCGTCCTCCTGACCCTCAGCGTCCCCTCTCTGTTCCCAGTTAACCTCTGGAAGATCTACAAAGCCGTGGAAAAGCTGGGAGCCTACGAGCTGGTGAGCGGGGTCCCTGGTGTGCCCTGAGTGTCCCCTGGTGTCCCCTGGGTGTCCCCTGGATTCTGGGTACCAGGGTGTCCCCTGGGCATCCGAATGTTCCACAGGTGGCCTCTGGAAGCTGGCATATCCCCTAGGGTGCCAGGGTGTTCCTGGGGTGTCCCCGAGGTGCTGGGGTGTCCTCTACATATCAGGGTGTCCCTGGGGTGCCGGGGTGTCCCCCGAGTGTCCCCTGAGTGTCCCCGAGGTGTCCCCGGGGTGCCGGGATATCTCCGGGGTTCCAGGTTGTCCCCGGGGTGTCCGGGTGTCCCCCGAGTGCCCCCGAGGTGTCCCCGGGGTGCCGGGCTCACCCCTCCCTCCCTCCCCCGCAGGTGACGGGGCGCCGGCTCTGGAAGAACGTCTACGACGAACTCGGGGGCAGCCCCGGGAGCACCAGCGCGGCCACCTGCACCCGGCGCCACTACGAGAGGTGGGGAAGGGGACAGGGTGGGGGTGTGTCCCTCTGCGTGCCTCAGTTTCCCCTGCCGGGGGTTCTGTCCCTCTGCGTGCCTCAGTTTCCCCTCTGAGCGCGCTCCCCGCTCGCTCCGCAGGCTCGTCCTTCCCTACGTGCGGCACCTCAAGGGCGAGGAGGACAAACCGCTGCCCCCCAGCAAACCCCGCAAGCAGTACAAGGTGTCCAAGGACGACAGGAGCAAGAGGGCCAGGAAGGAGAARAGCCGCGAGCAGGTGCGCGGTGCCCCCCGAGGGTTCGGGAGCGGCCCCGGCCCCACGGCCGYGTCTGTGCCCGGGGAAGAGCGGGGAGGGACCGGGAAAAGAGAGCGGGGATGCTGAGGGCAGCCGGAGCGGGGCGGGGAGGCAGGATAACCCACCCCGGGGTGCGGCACCCACACCCCGCCCCGCTCTGCTCGCAGCTGGCTCCGGACAAGGGGAAGGCGGAGGCGGCCGCCGGCGCGGAGGAAGCGCGGGACRCCCCGGAGCGGGGCCGGGCCCCCGACGGACCCTGCAGCCCGGCCGGCCCGGCCCCCAGCCCCTCGGGGGGCTGTCCCAGCCCCTGCAGGACCCACAGCGAGACCTACAAGCGCCTTTTCTCCAGCTTCTACTCCAAAGGGAACCACCCCATCATGTCCCCGCTGGCCAAGAAGAAGCTGCTGGCGCAGGTGAGCAAGGCCGAGTCCTTGCACTGCCACAAACGCCACTGCCCCGAGGGCCGGCGGGCGCCGAGCGACACCGGCCCCGAGCCGCCCCGGCCGCTCCCCGGCCCTCGCCCGGCTGAGCAGAGGAGCCCGGAGCCGGCGGGAGCTCAGGACAGAGCTCCGAGCGTGGGGAGCGAGGTGGGGCCGGCCCCCAGCGCATCCCCGGGAGGCAGAGACAGCCAGGGCTGCCCGCGGGCCGAGGACGGGGCTCCGGCCCCCGCCGTCTTCACCGGCTACTTCCACGCCTACCGCAGCGAGGGGCCCCAGCCCGGCGGCTGCCCCCCGTTCTGGGGGTACTTCTCCAACCTGAAAGATTTTTTGGAGCCGCCCTCCGCCTTCCCGGCGCGGCCCGAGGAGCCCGAGCGGCCCCAAGAGCTGCGGAGCAAAGCGGGGCTGCCGTGGGAGGGCCGGGGCGCCGCTGTCCAGGCCTGCTGGGTGCCCCCCGGAGCCGCCTTCGGCCACAACGCAGCCCGGCCCGGGGACGGCCGCGACGASGASGAGGAGGAGGATGAGGAGGATGAAGAGGAGGACGAAGAGCCCTTCGGCCCCGTGGCCAAGTTYCGCGCCGTGTCCCCCTTGGCCAAGGAGGGCAGGGACAGGGGGTCCCGCTCGCCCGGGGGCCACCGGGGGCTGGCCAAACCCAAGGCCGTGGTGGCCACTCCCGGCTTCGCCGCGCCGCTGCCGCCGGACGCTTTCAAGGGAGCGGCGCTGCACTTCCCGGGCAGCTTCGGGGGCCCCTTGGAGCACCTCAAAACCCAGGGCGTGCCGGTGACCCCGGCCCTGTCCGTCAAYCCCTTCGTGATCCCGGCTTTCCCCAGCCCTTTGGTCGTGGGCTCCGCGCAGCCCTCGGAGCTGTGCCGGCCCCTGGCCAGCGGCTCCGGCCACCTGCCCGCGTCCTACGGCGATTCGCTGCGGCAGCGGCTCTACCCGGCGGCTCCGTGGCACAGCCGGCGATCCTACAGCTCCCCGCACGTCCCGGCCTTCCAGCACCACGCCAARCCCTAGCGCTGCCCTGCCACGGGCACAATTCCCCGCGGGGAAGGGGACGGGGACGCTCCGGAGCCCGCRGGGACGGGGCTGGCAGGGGACAATCCGGACTCGGTGGTTTTTACTCCTGATCTCAGAGCTCTTTGTATCCGGCGCCGTTCCGGCAGCGCCTCCGCTGCCGGCAGCCTACGGTTCTCTATATTTTCTATATATCCACACAAAAATCTATAAAAAAGGGAGCAAAAGCGGTGCTGGGGGTTTCTGTTCTGCYGCAGAGGGGAGGGTTGTTCCCATCCCGCTGTGCCCGGGATTCTCAGGGACTCCGTGGGTCCCCCTCCCCTAATTTGGGGTTTGATTGTGTCGCCTCCATCGGTGCCCGGGATTCTCGGGGACTCTGGGCTCTCCCCTCCCCAAATTTGGGGTTTGATTGTGTCACCTCCATCCAGAGCTCCGGAGGTTTCAGGAGCCTGGAAAGGCTCCGGCCACTCCACACCCAGAACCTGGCGCTGTTTGGGGGGTCCTGGACTTCTGGGACCGGGGCAGGGTTTGGGGGAATTCTCTCCCTAAACACGAAGCCCCGGGGCTGAGAACTCAGAGCTGCCCTCATCCCGTGGAGAAGGAGGGGCTGGTTTTTTTGGGGAATCGCAGCCGTTCCGKGGAGCAGCCGTGTGTCCGGGTGGGAAGGGAACCGGCCCAGCCCCAGCTCCAGGTGCTTYTTGCTTCCAGGGGCGTTTTGGCTCCAGCAGCTCGTGCTGAGCCGCTGCAGACGATCCCAAGGTGCTGTGGGAGCCTCATGGACTCGCCTCGCTCGTGTCCCCTCCGCGGGGACAGCGGGCAGGGCAGAGGGCCGGTGGCACTTCCTTGTCCCCAAGGGTTGTGACAGCCGCAGGGGAAGCAGGAGCGGTGGAWGCGCGGTGCCGTGTCCACGGAAAGGCCGAATTTGGGGACAGAAATGGGGAATTAGCTGCTCCGATCACTCGCTGACATTGGGAAGAGCACTCAAAGCACTCCTGGATTCTCCTCAGCATCGGCTGCACCCCGAGAACGTCACTGACCCCACGGATCCCACAGAGCGAGGACGTGGCCGCGGGGCTCGAGCTGTGCCCCAGGAGCTTCCATGGCACCTCGGCAGCGAGGGCACCGCCGATGGCACAGCCCTGAGGGTGTCCCGGCCCCACCGAGCAGAGAAACTCTGACCAGAGTGAAAGCACAGCAAAGCCTCGCTGGGAGCTGACACGCCTGGGGACGGCGGAGGAGATCCCAAGCTCATCCCGGCTGGTTCCAGCTCCAAGGGACAGACACTCCCTGCATCCCTGTGGGACTGTGGAGCAGATCCCAAGCTCATCCCGGGTGGTTCCAGCTCCATCTCCAAGGGACAGACAAACTCTGCAGGACTGTGGAGCAGATCCTGAGCTCATCCCAGCTGGTTCCAGCTCCAAGAGACCGACTCTCCTTGCATCCCTGTGGGACTGTGGAGCAGATCCCAAGCTCATCCCGGGTGGTTCCAGCTCCATCTCCAAGGGACAGACAAACTCTGCAGGACTGTGGAGCAGATCCTGAGCTCATCCCAGCTGGTTCCAGCTCCAAGAGACCGACTCTCCTTGCATCCCTGTGGGACTGTGGAGCAGATCCTGAGCTAGTTCCAGCCCCATGTCCAAGGGAAGGCTCCGTGGTTGGTGTGATCCCATCAGGAAACCCAAGCTCAGCCTTGGGTTGAGGTCGCTCCACAGCCTTCCCTGCTGAACTGAACCCAGATTGCTGGCACAGTAAAATCTCATCCTTTTTACCACAGAACTCCAGGGAAAATGGAAGAAAAGGAAAGGTTTGGAAGGACTTGGGGTGCTGGTGAAGCTCAGCATCCTCGAAATTTCTGCTTGTGAGAGTCTTGGGAAGGACGAGGACGGGAGCAGAGATTGCAGCACCGTTCCTGCCCTGCGAGGAATGGGGCCAGCCCAGCTCCCAATGGGAACTGCGCTCCCAAAAACATCTCARCCAGCCAGAACTGCTTTAGGGGAAGCCAAACCGTAGAGCCCCGGGCTGGGATGAGGCCATACAGAGCATCGGGATCATCCCAGAGAGCCACAGGAGCCAGCCCCGACGGGCTTCAAGGTGCCCCTGGCATTGAAGGCTGTCAGGGCTCGGTGCAGAGCAGAGCTCAGGAAGTGTAAAAATTCCCAAAACAGGAGGGATCAGCTGAGTATGAGGAGGGAACCCATCGGGACAGGAGGAGACTGAGGGGGGACTCGGGGACCTCTGCTCTGGGACAGTGACAGGACCCAGGGAACGGCCAGGGCTGTGCCAGGGGGGTTTAGGGTGGATTTTGGGAAAGGTTCTTCTGTCCCCACAGGGTGCTGGGCACTGCCCAGGCTCCCCAGGGAATGGGGACAGCCCCAGAGCCCCAGGAGCGCTTGGATTGTTGGGGTGTCTGGGCAGGGCCAGCGACTGCTTTGGGTGGTCCCTGTGGATCCCTTCCCCCTCAGAACCCACACTGGGGTCACAATCCTTGGTCCTGCTTACCCCATATGGGTGTCCCCAAACCCACACTGGGGTCACAACCCTCGGTCCTCACCCCATGGGTATCCCCAAACCCACACTGGGTCATGGCCCTCGATGCAACCCCAACCTGGCTCCATCTGCCCCTGCTCCCTCCAGCTGCCCCCACCCTACACAGATCCCACCTGGCCCCTTTCAGCCCAGGTTCTGCAAACCCCAAATGTTTCTCATTGTCAGGAAATGAGAATATCCCCTCCCTAACCCAAACTGGTCTCATTTGGAGCTGCCACCACCTCCCCTTTTGGGGCTGCTGCATTTCCATCTGGAGGATTTTCCTCTCCTTGCTGGGGTTTTTCCTTGCGCCAACAGTGGATTCCTGGCTGCAATGGCTGGAAGTCRAGGCCAGGAACAGAGGGAAGAGTCACCTTGAGTGAGCCCAGATGGGGTTGGTTTGGAAAATTCTCAGTGAAAAACTGAACTGAAAAAAAATTATAAAATCACTTGAGAGTTTCCACAGTGAGGTTTGAAACAGAACAGGAT